>NC_134487.1:177832749-177887521 GCF_040206685.1 Ascaphus truei | reverse complement strand
GACAGAAAGGGTGAGAGAGACAGAAAGGGTGAGAGAGACAGAAAGGGTGAGAGAGACAGAAAGGGTGAGAGAGACAGAAAGGGTGAGAGAGACAGAAAGGGTGAGAGAGACAGAAAGGGTGAGAGAGACAGAGGGTGAGAGAGACAGAGAGGGTGAGAGAGACAGAGAGGGTGAGAGAGAGACAGAGAGGGTGAGAGAGAGGATGAGAGAGAGAGAGGCAGACAGAGAGAGGGTGAGAGAGACAGAGAGAGGGTGAAAGAGACAGAGAGAGGGTGAGAGAGACAGAGGGTGAGAGATAGGATGAGAGAGAGAGAGAGACAGAGAGAGAGACAGAGAGAGAGAGAGAGAGAGACAGAGAGAGAGACAGAGAGAGAGACAGAGAGAGAGACAGAGAGAGAGACAGAGAGAGAGACAGAGAGAGAGACAGAGAGAGGGTGACAGAGACAGAGAGAGGGTGACAGAGAGAGAGAGAGGGTGACAGAGAGAGAGAGAGGGTGACACAGAGAGAGAGGGTGACACAGAGAGAGAGAGGGTGACACAGAGAGAGAGAGGGTGACACAGAGAGAGAGAGGGTGACACAGAGAGAGAGAGGGTGACACAGAGAGAGAGAGGGTGACACAGAGAGAGAGAGGGTGACACAGAGAGAGAGAGGGTGACACAGAGAGAGAGAGGGTGACAGAGAGAGAGAGAGAGAGGGTGACAGAGAGAGAGAGAGAGAGGGTGACAGAGAGAGAGAGGGTGACAGAGAGAGAGAGGGTGAGAGAGAGGGTGACAGAGAGAGAGTGACAGAGAGAGAGTGAGGGTGACAGAGAGAGAGAGAGAGGGTGACAGAGAGAGAGAGGGTGACAGAGAGAGAGCGGGTGACAGAGAGAGAGCGGGTGACAGAGAGAGAGCGGGTGACAGAGAGAGAGCGGGTGACAGAGAGAGAGCGGGTGACAGAGAGAGAGCGGGTGACAGAGAGAGAGCGGGTGACAGAGAGAGAGCGGGTGACAGAGAGAGCGGGTGACAGAGAGAGAGCGGGTGACAGAGAGAGAGCGGGTGACAGAGAGAGAGCAGGTGACAGAGAGAGAGCGGGTGACAGAGAGAGAGCGGGTGACAGAGAGAGAGCGGGTGACAGAGAGAGAGCGGGTGACAGAGAGAGAGCGGGTGACAGAGAGAGAGCGGGTGACAGAGAGAGAGCGGGTGACAGAGAGAGAGAGGGTGACAGAGAGAGAGAGGGTGACAGAGAGAGAGAGGGTGACAGAGAGAGAGAGGGTGACAGAGAGAGAGAGGGTGACAGAGAGAGAGAGGGTGACAGAGAGAGAGTGGGTGACAGAGACAGAGGGTGAGAGAGACAGAGGGTGAGAGAGACAGAGGGTGAGAGAGACAGAGGGTGAGAGAGACAGAGACAGACAGACAGAGAGAGGGACAGAGAGGGAGAGGGACAGAGAGGGAGAGGGACAGAGAGAGAGAGGGACAGAGAGAGAGGGAGAGGGACAGAGAGGGAGAGGGACAGAGAGAGAGAGAGGGAGACACAGACACTGGTACACACACACACTGGTACACACACACTGGTACACACTGGTACACACACACACACACTGGTACACACACACACACACACACACGGTACACACACACCCACTGGTACACACCCACTGGTACACACACACACACACACACACACACTGGTACACACACACACACTGGTACACACACACTGGTACACCCACACACTGGTACACACACACACACACACACTGGTACACACACTGGTACACACACACACTGGTACACACACACACACACACACTGGTACACACACACACACACTGGTACACACACACACACTGGTACACACACACACACACACACTGGTACACACACACACACACACTGGTACACACACACTGGTACATACACACACTGGTACACACACACACACTCGTACACACACACACACTGGTACACACACACACACTGGTACACACACACACACACACACACACACACACACACACTGGTACACACACACACACACACTGGTACACACACACACACACACACACACTGGTACACACACACACACTGGTACACACACACACACACACTGGTACACACACACTGGTACACACACACACTGGTACACACACACACACTGGTACACACACACACTGGTACACACACACACAGACACTGGTACACACACACTGGTACACACACACACACTGGTACACACACACACACACTGGTACACACTGGTACACACACACACTGGAGTACAGACAGAGGCAGCCACGAGCAGGTGGCTCTCCGCCTCCCCCTGCACCCACCCCCGCGCCCATCTCCCGCACCAAGGGGGGGGGGGGATAGGAGCGCTGGGACGCAAAGGTACAAACTGCCGCCCCCGCTCCCCCGGCGGGCAGCCACGGGTTCCCGGGGCAGAATGGGGGGACACCGCGCAGCCACCACTGCCAGCCCCCGCGCCCATCTCCCGAAACAAGGGGACAGGGGGGGAAGGGAGCGCCAGGACAGGAGGCAAAGGATCAAAAACCCACCTCCTATCCCCCCGGGCGGGCAGAGGGGGGGAGACACCGCGCAGAAGAGCCAGGAGCCGCGGGCAGAGACACACACCACGTGTGCTCTGCCGCAGGAAGCGGAAGCCCCGCCCCCAGGCAAGTTGGTCCTGCCCCCAGGCACCCTGGCCCTGCCCACCACCCCCAGGCACGCTGACCTTAAACCCCCCCCACCCCACCCCACGGCATCCATTCTACATGCCGGTCCTTGGTGAAGGATGATGCCGGGGGCGGGGCTTAATGCCGGGACGCAGGGGATTGGCCAACAAGGTAGGAAACTGCCGGGGGGGGGGGGAAGGGGAGGCATTAAAAAAAAAAAAAAAAAAAAAACTTACCAGCAGGGCTGCTGCAGTCTCCTCTTCCGCGCCGCCGCAGACTCGCGCACAGCGCACAGCAGCTAATTACTAGCGCACCGCCGGCGACAAAAAAATAAAAAAACGGGGACACATTGAGGAAAATCCAGGACATTTCCGGTACACACAGAAAACCGGTACAGCTCCCGAAAAACCGGGACTGTACCGGCAAAAGGGGGACGGGTGGTCACCCTAACACTGTCTGCACTTTCTTCTATAAATCAGACAGAAAGCTGCCCACTATCCTGGAACTATTTCACAATATGCATATATCCAGTGACTTAACATGTTGCGGAACACAAAACTGAAGTTATCATGGCTGCTGTGCCCCTCCCACTTTATGACATCATTGGATTTTAATCAATGAGAAGACAGTTTCCTCTGGGGTTTTTTTAAGTCTGCATGTAAAACAGCTCTGTGCTGCCTTTTGGGGTGGAACAAGAAAGTATAAAAGCAGAGGCTGCATGTAAACACTCTACTGCAGACTTTAGGCCTTAATACATACAAATTAAAATCCCATCAAAAGCAGCTAGGAAAAAAACCAGAAGATAATCTGATACTTAGGGCATCACACTGAGCTTTGAAAATAGGTAATGTTGGGGGGAACTACACCATTTTTTTTCCAATAATGATTGTTTTAGTTTACAACATTGACCTAATAGTAATGCCTTTCTAAGCATTGCTTTATTAACTGCCAGCAGATTATTTCATTATACAGTATCGCATACAGAAGGATGACCCAATCAGCTTTGCTCCTCTTGTCTTGTTACTGTGTAAATACTAAGAGCTGTGTTGTATTGATTGTTGCTGTAAGGTTTATGGCTCAGCGTGTGAAATGCTAATGAATTTCCCATCATCTTAACAGCTTGACTCTTGTATAATTTAGACATTGGGACACATTTTTTTAGACAGTCATATACCAGAGGCAAAGGCCCCATAATGGGGCCGTCACCCCCATAAGGCCTGAAGTGCCTCACAAGATGGTGTCTTGGGCGGTTCTCCCCAACCCCCTCCCATGAGGCCATTCAGCTTTGGCGCGCTTGTCAACAGGAGAGAGGAAGGGGAGACGCCTGGTAGCTCAGGGCCTCTCTGGCTCATGATCAGGTGTGCAAAGAAGGAGGGGCTTCAGGTTTAAATAGTCTTTTCCATAGACTTACCTGCTGTCTGTTCCTGCACCAATGGATCCTGCGACGTCCTTTGCAGAGCAACCTGCTTCCCCAGCGATGCCTCCTCCAACCCAGAATGAACAAAGACTTCCCTTTGGCCCTCCTGGATGCAGCATGCTCCCTCCAGGATGCCCCAGTCCTGGCTTCCACCAAGTAGAACAGCACCCATCTGGCTCTACAAGTTCTCAGATGCACCGTCAACCATTTCCCCCAGCGAGTCAACCCGCGACTCGGAGAACGGTACCCACATCAGAGTCACTCTAACTTCCAGCACACTCCCCAAAATGTTGCAGCCCAGAGTCCGCGCCCCATGTTGTGGCCTTCGGCAGCTGCCGGCCCTATCACATATGGCACCCTCATCGCTTTCGGTTTTGCCAAATGTGACCAGGTAGGTCTCCCAGTCCCCAGAACCACTTGCCAATGGGCACCCACCAGTTCCCCCGGGCAAGCCCACAGGTCCTTGTCCTCATGGGTTTGCATTGGTCAGCTCCAGGGGCCTGCTCCTCCTCTGTGCCGGTAACTCCCTTCCCTGCTGCAGTGTGTCACCCTGTACTCCCGCCACCATACCCATTCCCCCCCAAGCCTCATCCGGGTCCCCACCCCAATACTGTCCACCTTGGCCAGTCAGGTTTTCCTTTCCCCCCCAATCACTGCACCCCAGTGCAGTGGTCACCCCTCACTTTAAGAGGGTAGGCTTTGGGTTTCCTTAAACCCCTCGATGACCCCAATTGGACCCCATCATCACCCTCACAAGCCTCCCTACTGACCCCAGGCCCCCTTGCAACCAACTTACCCACGACAAAGCCGCAACGTCGTGGCACCAACGTCACTCAACACCGATGGCAGATCACGCAGCACAAATCAGGTTCAAGTGATACCGAAAGCTCAGAGTTAAGTAGCATATCAGACAGCGAGAACACCCCAAAGTTTAGGTTAATGAGGAAACAACTAATGTCCTGTAGAAACAATTGCACACTAACAAGGATACGGTAGTGCAGGGACAGTCAGCAAAAAGCAGGGTACACAGGGACATGGGGGTCATTGCGAGGTAAAAAGAAAAAGTTGTCCTGCGCTCTGGAATGGGTTCAGAAAGTGCTGCGAGGATCCTCACCGAGATCAGGGGGGAGTGTGATAACAGTCAATCCAGACAAAACAGTGTGTCTGGTGGAGGGAACAATTCCACCGGAGGAACAGAATAAGGGGTGAATGGGGCAAGGAGTAGTCTTACCCCTCCATGTAGACCCCACATCAATGTCTGAATTCCGCCGTCTGTGATGGTGCAGAGTGATTCCGTCAGAAGGGCTGGATGGGGTGCCGTGGGAGTAAGGAAAAGCCATCTTACCTCACTATATAAGCCATATATCAGCCTTTTTTTTCCATGGTCTTTACTTGTACTGAACTGCACGTCCGCAGTGGGAAACACCTTCTCCCTCCCCCCCTCCTAGGGTGCCGCCGAAGACAGAGAGATAGCAATAGAAGTTGCTCGGAGGCACTCACACAAGATCCGAACGATTCGCTGGCAATATGAAAAAACGGAGTCCTCAAAATAGTGACAAATGATAAGGTTTTATTAGAACATACAAAAGTGGTGAACAAACTAGTCCTTCCACGCGTATCATGCAGAATATGCGCTTTCTCAAGGATTTAGCTCTTAGAGCAGGGGTGGGCAACCTATTTTTCAATGTAGCCACAGGTGTGGCGAATTAGAAGTGAAAATAGCCACACCATGTAAAAATGCAGGTATTACAGTATGTTGCGCATGCGAAAATTTTAAGCACACACTTTGAAAAAGTTTATACATTCTCTGACCGCAACCCCCCTCATCCTCTCACCCCCCTTATCCCCCTCCTCCACTTACCCCCCCTCTTCATCCTCCTCTCACGACATCACCACTACCCTCATCATCACCACCTCACCCCTTCGTCATCATCATCTCATTTAACCCCCCATCACCATCATCATCTCTCCCAGTCCCTTTCAGCAGTCCCCCTCATCATCAAGCACCTCCCCCCCGTCCTATGTGTAGGGCGCATAGGAGGGTGGGTAGGGCAGGGGAACTGTGGAGGTGGGAGGGGGTAACTCCGCAGCGGCAGTGGGGGGCAGGGTGGGTGCCAGTGTGGGCAGGCTTGGTGCAGCTGTGGGGAGGGGGTGGTCTGGGCAGCGCGAGAAGGGAGGGTCAGGGCAGCGTGAGAGGGGAGGGTCAGGGCAGCCTGGGAGGGAGAGGTCTGGGAGCATGAAGGCAGCATGAGTGGGGATCTGGGCATCAGGGGTGGGGGTACCTGGGCATCCCGTGGGGTCTGCACCTGGGCACCTGGGGGGGGGTATCCTAAGCCTGGTGGTGGGGGCTTATGCAGGCTGTGGGGGTTTAAAGAGGCTTTGCTGGGGGCTGCTCCCCAGGTCTATGGCTCATTGTGGAGCGGATCAGTGCAGCCGAAGTCACTCTCAACCCCCTGACAGTGGCTGGAGCCGGCTGGCTTCTCCCTCCCTGCATAGCTGAGGAGCAGGCAACGGAGTGAGGCTTGGGAACTTCCTATCCGTGCTGCTGCAGCTTCTCCTGTCCCTGTGGCTGCCAGTGCAGTAAGAAGCAGGGGGGGTGAGAGGAGAGCTTCCTCTCCGCGCTGCTGTTTCTCCAGTGAGGGAGGGGAAGGAGGGGAGTGCGTCACACCACTGGAGCACGCTCCTTCTTTACGAAGGGAGGGGGGGTGAGGGGGCCGCACAGGGAGTCCCAGCGGCTCTATTCACCACAGTTTCACTGCAAATTCGCCACAAGTGGCGAATGGCGACAGGGCGATGTGTTTACGTCGAAAACACATATATTTAGGTATTTTTAAGCAAGTATTTTCATACAATTTTTTAACCATTTATAGCAGGCCTGCACAACTTGTAAAGCGAGAAGGGCCGAACTGCTCCAAGGAAAACAGATTCGGGCCGCACGGGTAAAATCAGCATCATCATATCTCCCCCAGCACCTCTCACCATCGTCATATCTGCCCCAGCACCCCTCATCATCCTCATATCTCCCCTAGCACTCATCATATTCATATATCTCCCCCAGCACCCCTCATCATCAACCTTTGCGAGACTCACCCTCTATCTCACATCCCCATCTCTCCCCCTCACCCATACACAATACTCCCCCTCCACATAACACACAATACCCCCTTGCAGACCACACACATCCTACCCCCCTGCACCTCACTCCCCTGCACCTCACCTCACTCTCCCCCCTGCATCTCACATCACATCCCTGCACCTCACATCACCCCCCTGCACCTCACCTCACATCACCCCACTACACCTCCCACCCTGCACCTCACTTCACTCTCCCCCTTGCACCTCACATCACCCCACCTCACCTCCCCCCTGCACCTTACCTCCCCACCTGCAACTCACTTCACACTCCCCTGCACCTCACCTCCCCCCCCGCACCTCACATCATTCCCCTGCAAATCACCTCACATCACCCCACTACACTTCCTCCCCTGCACCTCACATCACTCTCCCCCCTGCACCTCACATCACCCCACTACACATCCACCCCTGCACCTCACTTCACTCTCCCCCCTGCACCTCACCTCACCTCCCCCCCTGCACCTCACCTCCCCCCCGCACCTCACATCACTCTCCCCCCTGCACCTCACATCACCCCACTACACCTCCCCCCCTGCACCTCACCCCCCCGTTGCACCTCACCTCCCCCCCTTGCACCTCACTTCCCCCCAACGGCACCTCACGGAGCAGGCAGGACTAGCACACTCGTGCAGTCCTGAGAGCAGGCTCGTGGAGGAGGAGGGGGAGAGCGGGCTCGCGGTTCCAGGGCGGGAGAAGGGGATCGCGGCTCCCGGGTGGGAGAGGAGGGGGTCGCGGCTCGCGGCAGGGAGAGGAGGGGGAGCTCGCGGCCGGGAGAGGAGGGGGGCTCGCGGCCGGGAGAGGAGGGGGGGATGGGGGCTCGCGGCCGAGAGAGGAGGGGGAATAGCGGCTCGCGGCTGGGAGAGGAGGGGGGATAGTGGCTCGTGGGCGGAAGAGGAGGCTCGGGAGGGAGGAGGACGGGGAAAGCCGCCGCACGCCGCACAATGAGTGCATTTATAGTAACAATCTGTTTGTTTTATATGTATGTACAGTTGTGTGAAAAAGAAAGTACACCCTCTTTGAATTCTATGGTTTTACATATCCGGACATAATAACAATTATCTGTTCCTTAGCCGGTCCTAAAATTAGGTAAATACAACCTCAGATGAACAACAACACATGACATATTACACCGTGTCATGATTTATTTAACAAAAATAAAGCCAAAATGGAGAATCCATGTGTGAAAAACTAAGTACACCCTTACTGCTTCCATAGGAATTAAGATGCTAAGTAGCAGACAGGTGCTGCTAATCAAATGCCCTTGATTAATTGATCATCAGCAAGTGTGACCACCTCTATAAAAGCCAAAGTTTTAGCAGTTTGCAGATCTGGAGCATTCAGGTGTGTGTTAACACAATGCCAAGGAGGAAAGACAGCAGCAATGATCTAGAGAAGCCATTTCTACTGTCCATCAATCTGGGAAAGGCTATAAGGCCATTTCCAAACAATTTAAAGTCCATCATTCTACAGTGAGAAAGATTATTCAAAAGTGGAAAACATTCCAGACAGTTGCCAATCTTCGCAGGAGTGGACGTCCCAGCAAATTCACCCCAAGGTCAGACCGTGCAATGCTCAGAGAAATTGCAAAAAAAACAAAGAGTTACATCTCAGATTCTACAGGCCTCAGTTAGCATGTTAAATGTTATAGTTCATGACAGTACAAATAGAAAAACACTGAACAAGTATGGTTTGTTTGGAAGGGTTGCCAGGAGAAAGCATCTTCTCTCTAAAAAGAACATAGCAGCACAGCTTAGGTTTGCAAAGTTGCATTTGAACAAACCACAAGACTTCTGGAATAATGTCCTTTGGACAGACAAGACCAAAGTGGAGATGTTTGGCCATAATGCACAGCGCCACATTTGGCGAAAACCAAACACAGCATATCAGTACAAACACCTCATACCAACTGTCAAGCATGGTGGTGGAGGGGGGATGTTTTGCATCCACAGGACCTGGGAACCTTGCAGTCATTGAGTCGACCATAAACTCCTCTGTATACCAAAGTATTCTAGAGTCAAATGTGAGGCCATCTGTCCAACAGCTAAAGCTTGGCCGAAATTGGGTCATGCAACAGGACAATTATCCCAAGCACAAGAGCAAATCTACACAGAATGGCTGAAAAATAAAAGAATGAAGGTGTTGCAATGGCCCAGTCAAAGTCCAGACCTCAACCCGATTGAAATGCTGTGGCAGGACCTTAAGAGAGCTGTGCATAAACAAATGCCCACAAACCTCAATGAACTGAAGCAATCTTGTAAAGAAGAGTGGGCCAAAATTCCTCCACAACGATGTGAGAAACTGATAGTCATACAGAAAACGATTACTTCAAGTTATTGCTGCTAAAGGTGGTTCTACAAGCTATTGAATCATAAGGTATACTTGTTTTTTTACACATGGCTTCTCCATTTTGGCTTTATTTTTGTTAAATAAATCATGACACGGTGTAATATGTCATGTGTTGTTGTTCATCTGAGGTTGTATTTACCTAATTTTTAGACCTGCTAAGGAACAGAAGATTGTTAGTATGTCCTGATATGTAAAACCATAGAATTCAAACAGGGTGTACTTTCTTTTTCACACAACTGTATATTCTGGAATTGGTTCTGGTACCAGTAGCATAATAAGAGACTTGAATGTTCAGCACGATTTTTATTGGCTAGTCTCTGGCACTGTATTGGCTCTGACACCCGTAGCACTATTAGAGACTTTACTGCCCAGCGCGATTCTGATTGGCTAGTCTCTAGCACATAGCACATAAGGGAACTCATTGATTGTCAGGAAATCCCAGACCCCTGACTAAGCAAACCAGCAAAACGCGAACGCGTTGAGTCCGGATCCCTGACTTACTTGGAGAGGAGGTGCCGGAGGATTGTCGTTATCACGTGCGGGCGCCGATCACGTGAGGATCAGAACGCGGTAGGGAGAGCCCCAGCCATACATCGCAGGGAGCCGTCAGCACACCAGCTTCCCTATAGGAGCTCCACAGCCATCGGTTTACCAACCTCAACCACCGGACACTACTCCAGTCTGTCGTACAATGCCCTTGCATGGGGCTTCCCTGTAAGTTGCGATTGCCTACTATTGTGTGCTTTTACAATATACCAGTACTACTTTCACCATCTTTGTCCAGCTCCTTATTTGATCTGGTCTACCAGTGTATTTGCACATCTATCTGTTTTTTAGCTTGCTACCAACAGACTACGTGTGGGACTTACGTTATGTTTGCACTCGTGAGTGCATATCCACTGGAAGCTGCATTTCTGATTACTGTTTTACAGACAGTGTTGCCCTATTTGTGTGTTTCTTGTGTCTTTATTTTCCATGCTATCACCGGTTTTCTGCACTCCCTCATTTTCTACTGTTTGTACTGAAGGTTTTATTTATTATTATTTCAATATTATTTCTGTGTATTTATTTATCCACTTCTTCTATACTAATTGACCAACACTGTGCATTGACAAGTGTTGCGTTATTGTTTGCTTGCACACCTTAACAGGAGCGTCGGGTGAATATCTGTCATCAAACAGCCCAGATCAATATATCAACTACTACTGATGATTTCTGCTTACACATTGTGACATATGCACTGACATATCAGGATATCAGTGCAGCTCTAGCCTTTCAACTCCATAGTAGTTCCTGAGTGTCTATTCAGGGAAACCCGTGGACGAAAGCAGACCCCAATTAATCTGCGGTTAGTCCAATTAGCTGAATTCAATACTACCAGTGGTATGAGGATGTGGCATAGCACTGATAATGTCCTTCAGATCCATGTCAGCTATTTAATGCATATGTGCAAACTATGGATATGGCAACTGTGTTGATATAATACCAAGATCAATACAGCTGCAGCGAATCCTGACAATATTGGGCGACATCAGGTTGCTGTGGTTAGTCCAATTAGCTATTCTACATATTACGACCAGTGGATGTGGCAGAGGCACTGAAATTACTGAGGATCTGTGTTACTGCAGCCCTTCAGATCCATGTTAGACATTTCATATTTCTCCAATTTCTTGGGGGTTATATGATACACTGGATATGTGTGGCCTATATAGACTGCACACTGAAGTGATCCGCATAAACCACAGCCATACCTACTGTATTTGTGATCCAGTACAGTTTATTACATTAATCGTAACAGGGTAAGGGGCTTTACTACCCCACCTCTACAAGGGCCTCTCCAACTATCGTTGGAATTGAAGTGATGAGTGATGACGGATATTTCGCTCATCACATTATGTGTGTTTGATCGTGAGCACTTAGGTCTCTAATATAGTGCGCGATGGTGAGCACGTTTCATTTGTATGTTGCCAGCGGTGATGTGCACAGCTAAGGGGCGTGGCTCTGATGTCACCGCGTTAGGCCACGCTATGATTGGCTCGCGGCGTCACAGGTGGCGACAGCAGCGTGAAAATACAAATTTCTTGTATTTGCTCTGATCTGCCGCACCACCGCTCACAGACGTGCGCATCTCGACTGTATCAACGTCAGCCTCCCACCGTCAATTATCATTAACGCATGCGCACGGTAGCGCACTATATTACAGACCTTATACAGCGCTCATTCTACGATCATCAGTCACACAACTATTGTTGTCTTTTTTTAAAACCCTATTTTTTACATTCATTGGTTTGACAAAGTATTTTTAAGTACGTCACAATCCACCAGCCAGTGATAAGAGTGTTATACAAGTAGGTTTCCTTTTCTCGTGTCTTATTATGCTACTACCTACTATGCACTTCACTGCCATCATATACAAGCTGTAGCGGGGGCACCTGTCTAGTATCTAATTTAATGTGAATGTCAGAGTAACAAGGAGATAAAGTGAGTTGTCTAAGGTCCTAAGAAGTGTTGACATTGGGATTTGAATTTACAATTCGTCTTACCATAAATTTACTACTTTCATGTAATATCACAGAATACTGTATACAATATCCACTATTTTTTTTTATCATAGGATAATTAAATGCCCACTGAGGAAATATTATGTCAACAAATAAAAAAAATGGAACCAAATAAATTGAATTGGGACTTTAACCCCAGAGGAATCAGCTTAATTTAAAAGGGCCTCCTTGTAATCAGATACATTATCATTGCATTATTAATTACATGTCAACCACTGAGAT
Organism: Ascaphus truei; assembly: GCF_040206685.1. Lineage (NCBI taxonomy): Eukaryota > Metazoa > Chordata > Amphibia > Anura > Ascaphidae > Ascaphus > Ascaphus truei. The sequence goes on along the minus strand of NC_134487.1, from coordinate 177,875,186 downwards.
ACTATTTTTAAATTACAAGTAAAAAATATTTCAGACTGATCGCTGCCAAATGGTAATACCGTGCACACAAAAAAAAGGCGCCAGAGGAGTAGGGAAAGCTAGAGGAGAGGCTCCTTAGCATTTTAAAGTCAGATTATCCCCCCCAAAAAATCGAGGGGGTGTTCTGTTTTGGTGCTAGCAAAGTGAAAGCAGAGTGCTGAGCTCTGCAGAAACCCAGCTAGTAATCATCCAAAACTGCACTAACCTGTATCAACTGACAGACAAGGAGAGAGGAAAGGGTTACAAGTGAGCCGGATGGACAAATATCTCTCAAAAAAATCCAAGATGCCTCCAAAGCAGCAGCAACGTCCTGAGCAGGCAGATAGGTGTAGCCCCGGTCCCCTCTGGCTACCAGAGACCCCTTCCTTTGCCTCAGCGCGGTCGCGGGTGCCGCCGGACAAAGCGACGGACCCGCCGGCTGTTTCCAAAGGTGGGGGCCAGAGCAGGGAGCGTTTTGAGTCTCGGGAGGCTCGGCGGCGCACCCAGCTAGCGGGGGCCGCCATGATGGTTTGCACGCGTGGGCACAGTAATCGCGCATGAGAAGTGAAGTGCGGGAGTTGCAGCGGCCATTCCAAAGTCGCGCATGCACAGTGCAATTGCGCACGCGGCCCCAATGTTACAGCAGCATCCACGGGACTACAACTCCCATGAGGCCTAGGGAGGAAAGCCCCAGGAGACCCAGAACAGCCAATAGGGCTCAAGGATTCTCGGCAGTTGCTTTTAGATACAGTTGGCAGTTGGCAGTTAGCAGTTAGCAGTTGGAGCAGGGAGCTAGTGAGTGAGGGTGCAGGGGAGCAGTAGCCCCTTGCACTGGGCCAGATAACCCCCAAAGGCCCCAGATAATGATTACCCTTGCCCCAGTTGTTGGTTGCTTCAGGGACATGCCTTAGAGAAGGAGATCTGCCCCTTTAGCTATTTGGTTAAGTAAAGATACACACTGTGGCGCGCAGCCTGATTTCTGGGTCTGGGCTCAGACCCTTCTATATATACAGACTATCTTACCAGAGACTAATATATATATATAGACTATCTTCACGGAGGCCACGCTAAGCAGCGACTGCGGCCTGCCGGCTGCAGATGGATCCCCTCCAAGGTACAGACGTTGCGGAGCCGTGGTGATATTATCCACGCCGGAATTCACCCCACGCGTGGGAGGACATCACGTCGAATCCGGCGGATCCAAACCCAGTTGAATAGCGGCACCCGTGGCCTGGAGCCCCGGGCAGGTACCTTTAGTAGTGCACTAACACTTAAAGGGATAGCGCTATCTCCAACACATTAAGTGGGTGTGGACATAAAGGGACATCAGGGAATTGGTGCCCAGCACCCAAGGTACTTTGGAGGAGGGAATATGTATGGTGATGTGTTCACCCAGTGCACTTCTATGTGTATGACTATATGCATTATTCTGCGTGGTACAGGTACCGAAGTTATTAGTATTAACAATAATAAACAGTTATTAGCATACACTGTGTGCGTGTTTTATTATTGTGGTTCCTGTAAGAGGACCATCCCACTAAGGTGGGAGCCCTTACAGGTGGAGGCGCTGTGTTCAACGAATGATCATGTAACCCCAGGCTCCCAGTGGCGGAGGTTCAGGCCTTCTGTGAGCCTATCAGGTAACGCACCACACCCGGTAACACAATTGTATTTCCCCACATGGTCCCCATCTGCGATAAGCGGGGCAAAAGGTGTTACATAGGAAAAAAGAAAAATCCAAGATGGCTGCTGACCTCATGGAGCAGCATGAAGAGGATCAGCAGGATCCCTAAACATAGTAGGGGGAGACCTAAACATGGTCTTAAACCCTACCGAGGATAGATCAACCACAGTGGGTCCCCCCCACACAACCCACTCCCAAATCAAAGGGAAAAGGTTTAGGGGAATCCTGAACGAGTTCTCACTAGTGGACGTATGGAGATCCCAACATCAAGGCCAGAGAGACTACACCTTTTACTCAGCACCTCACCAGACTTACTCTCGAATAGATTACTTCCTGACCACCAAAAATGTGATGGCGGCAGCCATTGAATCAGACATTGGCTCAATCATTTGGTCCGATCACGCCCCGATCAACCTGACACTGTCAATCCCCTTTGAAAAAACTACAAATTACACTTGGAGACTAAATGACTCACTACTTAACCACCCTGAAATAGAAAGAGAAATTAGAACCTCACTTAAGGACTATTTCTTTTTCAACACAGGAACAGTCTCCTCTCCAGCAATCCTATGGGAAGCCCATAAGGCAGCCATTAGAGGGAAACTTATTTCCATCGCCTCCCATAGGAAAAAAGCCCGCCAAGCGCTAATCAAAGAACTCACAGATAGCATCAAAACAATAGAACAAACCCACAAGGCTAACCCCTCAAAAAAAATATACAAAACGTTGCTAACAGCTAGAACAAAACTTAGGCAGACTCAGCTGGAGGATGTTGAAAAGGCCCTCAAATGGACCAATCAACACTACTACGATAAGGGTAACAAGGCTGACAGGCTCTTAGCCAGTAAACTAAGAGGGGTTCAAAAAAGATCCCAAATAACGGCGATCAAGAGTAGGTCTGGTGAGATACAATATAGTGATAACAAAATTGCAGCGGAATTCACAAAATACTATACCGAACTTTATAATCTAAGATCTAAAAACGGCCGAACTGAACCAATAGAAACAGAATTCATAACACAATATCTAAACAAATGTCAACTCCCCACTTTAACGGAGGAGGAAAACACAGTCCTCAACGCTGAGATCTCAAAAGAGGAACTGGAAGAGGCGGACAAATCACTAAAGATCACTAAGTCTCCTGGCCCTGACGGTTTCACCAATGTCTACTACAAGAGATTCTTGCCCACACTATCCAAGCATCTCCTAAAAACATTCAACTATTTCATGGAAGGGAACCAAATCCCCCCATCAATGTCTCTTGCCAATCTAGCCATCATACACAAAGAAGGCAGAGACCCGATGCAGTCTGGAAGCTATCGCCCAATCTCCCTCCTCAACAGTGACCTCAAACTATATAGTAAAATACTGGCAAATAGATTAAACCCCATCTTACCGAGGCTAATTAATATTTATCAAGTAGGATTTGTCGCAGGCAGGCAAGCCTCAGACAACACTCGGAAGATAATCAACATTATTGACCATGTACACCTCACAGGGACCAAAGCACTTCTGTTAAGCCTAGATGCAGAGAAGGCGTTCGATAGAATAAACTGGCAATTCCTGGACCAAACTATGCGCAAACTTGTCTTCAAAGACGCATACCTAGAGGGGGTCCGTAGACTGTACCAAAACCCATCAGCAACGGTAAAACTATCAGGGGGCAATAACCAGAGATTCGAGATAACAAATGGAACTCGACAGGGATGCCCCTTATCTCCTCTCCTCTTTGCACTAACCATAGAACCGCTGGCATCAGCAATACGACTCAATATAGACATCCAAGGAATAGAAATTGGGCACAGGCAGCACAAAATATCCCTATTCGCAGATTATGTCATTTTAACCCTTTCCAAACCCCAAATCTCCCTACCCAATCTCCAAAAGGAACTCCGGGATTTTGGAAAAATCTCAGGATACAAAATTAATAACGATAAATCGGAAGCCTTGAATCTAAGACTGCCAGAGCCAGAGGTGAAACTCCTCAAACTAAACTTTAATTACCGTTGGAGCTCCTCCTGTATCAAATATTTGGGAGTCAAGATATCGAGGACCTACCAATCCCTATATCAACATAACTATCCGGCCCTGTTCCAAAAAATCAAACAAGACTTAGATAAATGGGGAGGATACCAGATATCATGGATCGGGAGAATGATCTCGGTTAAAATGAACATACTCCCTAGACTATTATACTACTTCCAGACCCTCCCGGTCCACATCCCTGGCTCGGAATTGAAAAACATTCAAAAACTAATCTTCCAATTTATTTGGCAAGGTAAAAAAACCAGAGTCGCCAGAACAGTTCTCTTGGCCCCAAGGGGGAGAGGAGGACTTGGAGTTCCAGACATCACAAGATACTACCTAGCCACTCAATTACGACAGGTAGTAGTGTGGAACGCTAATCCAAATCAATACTGTTGGCTAGGTATAGAAGCACACTATGCTGGGACGCCTTAATTGCCAGCTTGCCTTTGGTCCATGAGCAGGGATGACATGCAGAACAGTAAATTTAAACTAGGCCCGATGAGACACACATGGGAGACCTGGAAGAAATGCAAATTCAAATTTAAGCTCACAACACCTCATTCCCAACTCACACCAATCCATAAAAACCCAAAATTCCCACCTGGATGTGAGCCCAGACAATTTAACCAATTTAAAACAAAAAATATTAGAGCGATTGCCGACCTCTTGAGCTTCGGGGAGTTCCTGAGTTACCAAAACCTACAAACCAAATATGAAATAGTAGGGTTGAATGTCTTCAAATACCTACAAATTCGACACTTTACTCAAACATTATCCCCAACGTTGGAATATCCCCTTCTCACTGGCTTCGAGCGGCTCTGTAGAGAGATAGGCCACCAGAAAGGTCTTATAACGCAAATTTGTGCAGAACTGGAGAGGGCCACAGAAGCCCCCACACATGACTATATGCTACATTGGGCAGCAGAATTGGATATAGTTATAGACCGAGAGGATTGGGAAAGTATTTGGGAAACAGCCTCAGGAACTTCTATATGTACCACAATCAAAGAAAATATATACAAAATAATGTTTCGCTGGTATCTCACCCCAGTAAAAATAAATCAAATCTACCCCCTGGCCTCCGATCTATGCTGGAGAGGCTGCGGTCAAAAGGAAGACATGGCCCACATTTGGTGGACATGTCCGGAAATTCAGAAGTACTGGGAAACTATACAGAATTTAATAAAAGAGGTCACAGACCTCACAATACCCATTGAACCGCTGACCTACCTATTGGCCAGGCCCCTAGAAACACTGGACCGACTAACAGGCAAATTAATCTCCTTTATTCTCACTGCGGCAAGATGTGCGGTGGCAGCCGCCTGGAAGAAAGTGTCTCCCCCCTCCAAACAAACAGTAAAAAATAGAATACAAGAGGTGATGGAAATGGAGAGACTATCAGCCTTTCTGAAAAGGTCCACTACCTCCTTCAATATTATCTGGGACCCATGGCTAACCCAAATGGCCCTTACGCACCGAAATACTACATAACGGCAGAGGAAAGAACCAAAACAGAATAAGGGACCAAAATGAGAACGCCAAGGTGAGGGAGGGCTACACCCTCCCCCCCCCCTTCTTTCTTTCTTTTCTTCCCCTCTTCTCCTCCCCCCTCTCTGTTTCCTTGCTCACGCCACCCCGGCAGACCCTGGAGGAACAGGGGGGCGCTGAGGCTTTCCCTCCCACCTTCAGTTAAAATGTAAAAATTGTATTAGGCCACAAAGTTGACTGTAACCACAAAAGTGTGAAATGTTATAACTGCCTAATAAAAATTTGAAACAAAAAGTATCTTGAGGACTTGGAATGGTGCAAAGGATTAAAAGTACTTTGTGGGGTATCCTGAGACAAAAGATTGAAGGAGGGGAAAAGTTTGTGGAGTAGAGGGGACTAGAAGAATTGCCTTGTTAACAGTTTTTGGGGAAGGCCGAAGTTCAAGGCCAAGCTATGTGCATCAGTAATTAAGTAGTTAAAAAAAAAGTTATGCTACTGTAATACAAGAAAGTTAAATATTTTTATATAAGGAAGCGGTAAGGGGGTATAACAGGTTAATAAGGCCTAACAAGTAGTTAGAAAATCCGAAAGCTTAGTAGTCAGGCATAAATTGAAGGATATATATTATATGGTGGAGCGTGAGGAGTGAAGTAAAACAATAGGATGGGAGGCAGGAGATGCTCCAGGAAAAAAGGAATGTCAATACAAGTGATGTTTATGTTTTTTCTTTCTGTGTGTGTATGGCCAGGTCCTTGTCCCCTTACCCCCTGCTGCAACTTTGACTGGCAGCGGAGGCTGTGGAGAGTATGGGGAGGTGCGTGGGTGTGTACGGCAGGTGCCGGGGACTTGTGGGGGGCTGTGGCCGGTGGAGGAGCGACGGGGTCGCTGGAGGTCCCAGGCAGCTGCCTTCACAGGGCGCCACCATCTTGAATATGAATACACCAGGGTGGTTAGGTGCTATGGCACCTCAGTACTTTGGGGGAAACCCCACCAGGGTGTGGAAAAGGTGGTTGGGGGACACTGAGGTTACGGCCGTGCGAAGCCTACTTTGTATATGTTATTCTGATCTATATATTCATACTGTAGCTGTGTTCAGTAAATCTGTTATATATACACACAAGTATGTGTGTATTGTATGGGTCCTATGCATGGGGTATCCAGCAGTGATAGGATCCTTCACAGGTGGAGGCACTGTCACTGGATAAACCCCAGGCTCCCTGCAGCGGAGGATCAGGCCTCCTGTGAGCCTACAGGTAACATCGCACCACACATAGTCACCCTAAGACACAGGGGAAAGGGGGTTACATGTATGTTATAGTATTGTCAGATGTGTTTCAGTTTATGGAATTAAGGTCATCAGCAGCAAAAGTAATAAAAGGACTGCATGCATGGTGCGCTACAGAAGAGAGAGTAAGATACCCACAAAGGTATCAGGAGAACCGCAAGTATATACTCTCAAACACACAGTAAAATGTACATGAAAATAGTCTCTTGGAATGTAAAGGGCATAAATTGTCCAATAAAAAGAAACAAAATTCTTAGACACCAGAAAAAATTAAGGACCGTGTGAGGATTTGCCATTCCAGCGGTTCTGTCCCCTTAGCCCTCACCTGTCCGTAAGGTTCCAGAGGCACTCAGAGAGGGCATCCCAGCGGAGATTCGCGGAAGCGGTGCGCGGGTAATGCGCGGGCTCCATCGGTCTTCACAGTCCCCACGTCCAGGATACTCTCGCCCCCAGCGGTGGTGACGCGCACGATACGCACTCTTTACAGAGTTCCGTGGTCTTCGCCCCCGCTCTGACGTCTAAGGTACACGGCACAGTAGTCGCACACGTTCCTTCCCCCTCACCTCGGGTCCTGCCTTCGGTCTCCGCCCCCACACTGACGCAGGTGCCGTGATGCGCAGAAGTGGGGCGCGACCGGGTCGCCAGCGGGATACGCGGGTTACGCGCGGGCACACAGAGGTTCCACCCCCACTCCCAATTGGCTGCATAATAGGACGCACCTGCACAATCCAGCAGCCTGTCAGTGAGGGTTTCGCCACTTCCTGGTTGACTCCCTGTGGCAGGACGGCCTGTAGCCGAGGTCAGGGAACAGTCCACACGTGTAGTTTCAGGATAATGAAAACATTCAGTGTCTTTATTTCTCCACAACATAACATAACATGTGGGTACACTGTCCCTTCAAACCAAAACAAAACCTGCTCCACATTGGGAGATCTGACTAACACACCAGGCCTATCTAGCAGGCTGGCTGGCTAGACCATAACCAAACCATAAGTGTATTTTAAGCAGTCAGGAAAACAAATGAACAATCCTTACTTTGGTTGAAGTAGTGACTTTGGTGAATCCCTCTGGCTAACAGCTCACATAGCAGTCTGCTCTGGTCTAATGCAGGCAGCTACTGCCAGTAACAAGATCCTTTTTCTACCTTGCTGGCTATCAGGTGTCAGCTTACCTCCTGATTTAACCTTCTGAGTGCTGGATGCAGCACTCAGACATATGTTTCCCAGGCATAACTGATAGGGGTTGACTTCACCCTGTCACATACCTCCCCTGTTTGTGTGTGGCTAGGGTCCCACACGGCTGAAGCCCGACCCTCCACTCCTCTTGACAAAAAATCAGCATTTCCATGGTCCTTTCCAGGTCTATGCTGTATATCAAAAGAGAAGGGTTGGAGGGCCATATACCACCTGGTCAACCTTGAGTTTGTGTCCTTCATGGTGTTTAACCATTTCAAGGGCGCATGGTCAGTGACCAGGGTGAAGTGTACTCCGGCGACATAATGTCTCAAGGCCTCAATTGCCCATTTTACAGCGAGGCACTCCTTCTCAATGACGGAATACCTCACTTCCCTTGGGAACAGCGTCCGGCTGATGAACAGTATGGGGTGTTCAACACCATCAAATTGCTGGGACAGCATTACTCCCAGTCCTACCTCTGAGGCATCCGTCTGGATGATGAAGGGCTCTTTAAAATCTGGGCTCCGAAGAGCGGGGCCCTCTGACAGGCACATTTTTAGCATGTCAAAGGCATCGTGGCACTCCCAAGACCATTTAACTTGGGTCGGGGCACTCTTTTTTGGCAGATCTGTTAGGGGTGCAGATATTTCTGAAAAATTGGGGATAAACCGCCTGTAATACCCTGATAACCCCAAGAGGGAGCGGACTTGTGTCTTTGTCTGTGGGGTGGGGACTTCCTTTATGATGGCCACCTTGCAAGCTAGTGGCCTTACTATCCCTCCCCCAACGGCATAGCCCAAGTATTTTGTAGTGGATTTACCCAGGGCACATTTTTTTGGATTTGCAGTGAGCCCTGCTTCTCTTAAGGACGTTAGGACTGCCCTTAACCTTTTTATATGAGACTGCCAGTGTCTGCTATATATGACAATGTCATCTAAGTAGGCCGCGGCATATTTCCTATGGGGTCGTAGTACCTTGTCCATTAACCTTTGGAACGTGGCTGGAGCCCCATGTAACCCAAATGGCATAGTAACAAATTGGTATAAACCAAGAGGGGTGGCGAAGGCAGTTTTGCATTTGGATTCTTCCGCTAGAGGTATCTGCCAATATCCTTTCGTGAGATCTAGGGTGGATATATACTCTGCTTTACCAAGAGAGTCAAGCAATTCATCCACCCTAGGCATTGGGTATGCATCGAATCTGGATACAGCATTTACCTTTCGCAGATCCACGCAAAACCTCACCTTCCCATCTGGTTTAGGGACCAACACTATAGGACTACACCATTCGCTGTGGGACTCCTCGATCACGCCCAATTCCAACATGTCTATTATCTCCCTCTCTACCAGGTCTTTTCGGCCCTCTGGCAATCTATAGGGACGTGACCATACTTTTACGCCAGGTTCTGTCTCAATCCTATGAGACACTAAATCAGTCTGCCCTGGCAGCTCAGAAAAAACATCTGGGAACTGGTCACATAATTCTAGTAGGTCTGACCTTTGTTCCGTTGTTAACTGCCCTCCCATGGGAACCTGATGGTCATTGTACGTACTACCCTTTGGAGGCTGTGGACCCAAATCCGTCTCTCCTTCCCGAGGGTGGATGAACAGCGATCTCATCGTTTTCCAGGGTTTCAGGAGGTTTACGTGTAAGATTTGTTTACCCTTCCTGGACCCTGGTTGAGAGATCTCATAGTTCACCTCCCCGGTGCGGCGGAGAACTTGGAAAGGACCCTGCCACTTCGCAAGGAGTTTACTCTCTGATGTCAGTAGTAGTAGCATCACTTGGTCCCCAGGTTGGAAGACCCTCAAGCGGGCATTTTGGTTGTACTGCCTCTCTTGACGTTCTTGAGCAGATTTGAGGTTTTCCTTAGCAAACCGACCTATCATGTCTAGGCAGTTTCTAAGGTCTATGACATACTGAAGGGTATTCTTGGAGGGGGAGGGCTCCTCCTCCCAGGATTCCTTCAGTAGGTCGAGAATACCCCGAGGTTGGCGTCCATATAGGAGCTCAAACGGGGAGAAGCCTGTGGATGATTGGGGAACTTCGCGTTCCGCGAACAACAGGAAAAGGAGAAGTACATCCCAAGCTCGCTTTTCAGTGTCCACAAACTTCCTAAGCATGGTTTTTAAAGTACGGTTAAACCTCTCTACCAATCCATCAGTCTGAGGATGGTAGACTGAGGTCCGGACGGATTTTACCTCCAATAACTTCAGGACATCCTGCATTAACTTTGCCATGAAATTTGTTCCCTGGTCAGTTAACATTACTTGGGGAAGTCCTACCCTAGAGAACAGTTCTAACAGCCTGTGAGCAACTTGTTTAGCAGTGGCTGATCTCAGAGGTAAGGCCTCAGGATATCTGGTGGCATAATCTACAACAACGAGTATAAATTTATGTCCCTTCGCAGAGGGTTCTAAAGGTCCCACCAGATCTACCCCAATTCACTCGAATGGGACGGCTACCAAGGGCAGAGGGACCAAGGGAGCCGGCTTCTGTCCTTTTTGGCTAGTTAACTGGCATTCAGGACATGTCTCACATAGTTTCATGATGTCACCATGTATGCCTGGCCAGTAAAACCGGGACGAGATGCGGTCCGTGGTTTTATCTCTGCCCAAATGACCACCCCATGGGAGAGTATGGGCTAGAGTGAACACTGTTTTAATCAACCCTTTAGGGACTAGCATCTGTCGAATAACCTCCCCTGTTTGTGTAACCTTATTCACACGATATAGGATGTCATTCAGCAGTTCAAAATGTGGAAACACTCTTACACCTTGTTCATCCATTATCTTGTTGTTGACCTGTACCACCTTCTCATATTGTCTAGCCAGAGCTGGGTATTCCCTCTGCCTCTGACGGAAGTCAGGAAGATCCAGGTCTGGCAAAATTCCCGTATCTATCTGTTCCCCACCCTGGTCATCTCCGGCCATGACCTGCAGTCCTTTGGGCTGACTAATGTTACCAAGAGTCCCAGCCTTTCTTAACCAGTCCTCTTTTTCCGCACGTCTCTGTTTACGTGTCTTTGGGACATGGTGTCTACGGGGAAAAATCTCTGGGGAAAAATGAAACAAGTCTCCGGGCTTCTCCGGTACCAGAGAAGTAGGCTCCGTAGGAGTAGGGCCCAACAATGTTTCGAAGTAGGGCCAGTCTCGGCCAAGTAGAACAGGAGCAGGTAGCCAGGGAGCAACTCCCACTAGCAGGCTAGCCTCTTGATCCTTGATACGCAGTAGAATGTTTGCCATCGGGTATCTCTTTGTATCCCCATGGATACACTCGATACTCCATGGAGAGTCATAGGATAGTCTGTGGCTTGGAATTAGGCCCTCTAGGATCAGGGTTTTTCCAGATCCCGAGTCCAGCATGGCTTTGACTATTTTCCCCTCCAGAGATGCTGGGACTAACCACGGATTGTGTTCCCCTCGGAGAGAAGCTGTGGTAGGGTTTCTGCCATATGAACAGTCCATCTCATCATCTCCGGAGTCCGCAAACTCGGTCGTCAGCGGAAGCTCTCGACGGGGTTCGAACCTCTCCGCTGTTGGATGGGATCCTCCCTTCTGGTTGGTGGTGGTATCCTCTCCACCGGATGGGTGACAGGAGTCCAGGTTCGCGGGTAATACTGTGGGTGGCGGCCTCCCTTGAGTGATCCAATGGTCTCGGACCCGGGACGGGCGTCTCTGCGGGAGTTTGTACCAGGAACCCTCCGAGATGGGAAAGGGTCTTCCGATCGGGTTGACTGGATCTCCCGAGCTGGCGATTTGTAGACCCCTCGATTGTCTGCTCTCCTGCCTCTGGCATCACCGGAAGCAACTGGTGTTTGCACAGACCGTTCCCAGCTATCCTGTTGGGTGTCGTCGCCCAGGAAGTTTTCCACCAAGCGGACCGCTGAATCCAGGGAAAATGCAGCGTGTCTTTTTACCCAAGAGCGGGAGGAGGGGGGCAGTATCTGTATGAATTGCTCGAGCACAAACTGTTCAAGGATCTCTGCCTTGGAATGCTTCTCCGATTGTATCCACCTGGTACATAAGTCTACTAAGCAGTGGGCTACGACCGGGGGTCGGTCTCTGTTTGCATATTTGACTGTCCGGAACCGCTGTCGGTATGTCTCTGGAGTGAGGCCTAGGCAATCCAGAATAGCAGCCTTTAGTTGTTGATAGTCCATGGCCTCGTCCGCTGGAAGAGCCTGGTAGGCAGCCTGAGCTTCTCCTATGAGGAGTGGAGCCAGAGTCGTTACCCAGCGATCAACTGTCCAGCTGTGGGCCGTGGCTACCCTTTCAAAAGTGAGGAGAAATGCCTCTGGGTCTTCGGTTGGCTTCATTTTAGGCAGCATCATCGGTGGGTTATTTGGAATCGCTGGTCTGCCTGGGGCTGGGTTTTCGGCCAGCAGTTGGAGTAGCTTTTCCTCTCGCTGGGCCTGTTGCTCATCTTGCTGTGCTTGTCGCTTAGCTTGCTTCTCTGCTAGCTGGAGCTGTTGCTCAAAGAACTGAGAAAAAATTGTCTCCATTTTTTTTTTTGTGTGTGGCCCTTCAGATACAGGGGTCATCTGACTTCCCACTTCTGACACCACCTCTGGCAGGACGGCCTGTAGCCGAGGTCAGGGAACAGTCCACACGTGTAGTTTCAGGATAATGAAAACGTTCAGTGGCTTTATTTCTCCACAACATAACATGTGGGTACACTGTCCCTTCAAACCAAAACAAAACCTGCTCCACATTGGGAGATCTGACTAACACACCAGGCCTATCTAGCAGGCTGGCTGGCTTGACCATAACCAAACCATAAGTGTACTTTAAGCAGTTAGGAAAACAAATGAACAATCCTTACTTTGGTTGAAGTAGTGACTTTGGTGAATCCCTCTGGCTAACAGCTCACATAGCAGTGTGCTCTGGTCTAATGCAGGCAGCTACTGCCAGTAACAAGATCCTTTTTCTACCTTGCTGGCTATCAGGTGTCAGCTTACCTCCTGATTTAACCTTCTGAGTGCTGGATGCAGCACTCAGACATATGTTTCCCAGGCATAACTGATAGGGGTTGACTTCACCCTGTCACACTCCCATTGGAGGGAGGTTCCTTATATACCCTGTCAGTACTCTCCTGCTTTGCCGAGCATAACTCTTGTTTGTGACGCTGAACCTCGCTACATCCTGCCTTTCCCGATTCCTACCCTGCTGCCTGACCCTGCCTTGGACCTTGGACATTCTGATACTCTCCTGCACTGACCCTGGCTTTGGAATACGACGAGTAGAAAAATAAGGCAGTGCACTGCCCAAAGTAACAGAAGGAGGCTCACGGTTTTAAGCAACACAAAATAGATTTATTACATAAAAAGTGGACAAAAGTGTCCCCCCTAGGCCACAGCAGGGGTCCACCAACTAGTTTCAGGCAAAAATGCCCTTTATCAAGGTGTGGAATACGACGATCCTGCTCTCTCCTGGCTTTGGCTATACGACGGCTTTGGCTATACGACGGCTCTGCTTTCTCCAATCCTGATTCCGGCTACGTACCCCAACGATCCGCTACTTTCCACTCATAGACCCGGAAAGTACAATGTTTATGCTGTCCTCTATAACCTTGACCTGGCCTGCAAGACAACAGGAGATTTTCACAGAAGAAAAAAGCGGAGCACAGCAAGTTCTTTGCTGTGCTCAGCTTTTTTTCTTCTGTGAAAATCTCCTGCTGTCTCTGCATACAAGTGTGATGCACGCCGACGGAACCACTGCCTTTAAACCGTGAGTACCCCTCTCCTTTACATCAAGGATTGGGGCTTTATTCTTATTTGCCTTTGCCATTCTCCAGGGTGACTAATTATTGCATTGGTGTCCACAAAAGATTTGTATTTCTACATTCTATCCTTATGTTGGGAAGCTACACACCACTTGTCCCCACACTAAGGAGTTGAATCAAGGCACACTGGATTATTGAATACTCAGAAAGCTGGATTATGTTGCTCCTCAAGCTGACCAATAACACTGTTTAAGATATCATTGTTTCTAATGGTCAAATATAGCTGAGCACCGAATTTTGGGAGTTTCTCCTACTTTTGTTGGCCTGCAAAACTATCCTACACTCTAGACGCGCCCTCGCCGTTGTGGTCGGCGTTCTGTACCAATCCCTACTTCAGCCCCGCGGTTGCGCCTTGTTTGTGCTGAGCTACGCGTTATAGACAGATATTGCACTACTTCAGAAAACCCACCTGAATGAAGACAAAAGTTAAAAAAAACTTAAGCGGGACTGGGTGGTAGAATGTATTTATTCCCCAGCAGTGGGAAAGAAGGGAGGTGCAGCAATTCTAATTAATAAAGCACTGCCCCCGGAAATAATAACTTCCTCTGGGGACACAACAGGAAGACTGGTGCAATGCAGAGTAAAAATACACACAAAAAATTAAACTTTTCTATCTATATGGCCCCAATAAGAATAGCCAGAGCTTTTTCCAGAGCACAGTGGAAAAAATATTGAAAGACAAAAGTAGCAATACTGTTAGTGGGCGGAAATTTTAATGTAGCTCAAAATCCATTGTTAGACAAATCAGGGCAAAATATACAACAGAGGGGACTTAATACAGGACAGAAGAGTATTAAGACTCTGTGGGGAAGCACTAGGGGTGACGGACTGCTGGAGGTTACTAAATCCCAGGATGGGAATAGTCCTTTTTGTCCCATCCTCATAATACCTTCTCAAGAATCGATTATTGTTTAATAAGTGACCATCTAATCCCTAACCTGGGTGTGGCTTCCATTGAAAACATCTTGATTTCTGACCATGCTCCAGTATGGATAGGGCTAAATATTGGGCAGAAAGAGCACAAAGATAGGATATGGAGGTTCCCTTCACACTTATAGCACAACGAGGAGTTTAAAGCTTTCCTACTAAACAAATGGTACCAATTCAAGGACAATAACTATGCACACCAAAAACGAAGGGAAATTGTATTGGGAAACTGCACAGGTGGTGCTAAGTGAAGATATAATGGCCTTTTCAAATAAAAAAAAAGAAGGAAGGAAACACGGAATTCAGGAAAGCTAGTGACAAGCTAAGCGAAGCATACAGGAGCTTTAAACTATAACCATCTTTGGCCACAAAAGAGGAATATTTTTTTTTAAAGGACATATGCGAGATATGGCTGCAGAGAAAGGCTATAGAAAAATGCAATATAGAGACTTTAATCTACAGGCATACCCCGCATTAACGTACGCAATGGTACCGGAGCATGTATGTAAAGCGAAAATGTACTTAAAGTGAAGCAATACCTTTTTTCCACTTAATGATGCATGTACTGTTCGGCAATCGTCATATACGTGCATAACTGATGTAAATAACGCATTTGTAACAGGCTCTATAGTCTCCCCGCTTGCGCACAGCTTCGTTACAGGTAGGGAGCCAGTATTGCTGTTCAGGACGTGCTGACAGGCGCATGCGCCAGCTGCCGTTTGCCTATTGGGCGATATGTCCTTACTCGTGAGTGTAATTAAAGTGAGTGTCCTTAAACCGGGGTATGCCTGTATATAGATATGGGAATAAAGCTGGCAAACTAATGGGGAATTTAGTCAGGAACTACACATCATCTAAACATATAACGAAAATACGAAAGCTAATGGGGAAATCTCAACTGAACCCAAATAAATATCTTTAGCATTTCAAGAATATGATCAAAAATTATATGGAAAGAGTGAGGAAAACAAAGAAGTAATGGAGGATTTCACGGGAAAATTACATTTGCCTAAATTTACAAGGGAAGATCAACAATGATTAAATTAGCCAATTTCCATAGAAGAAATATCAGAATCGATTAAAAAAAAAAAAAAACTTAAAAATGGCAAAGCACCAGGGCCCAATGGTTTTGGGGCCGAATTCTATAAAACTTTAAGTGTGGAAATAGGTCTACCACTTAAGGAAGCGTTCAAAGATATATTAAAAACTGAAGAATATTTAGAAACGGGAAAGATGGCTTTCATAAGGATTCTTCTCAAGGAAGGGAAAAACCCACTAAATCCAGAATCATATAGACCAATTTCATTATTAAATCAAGACGCCAAGATCCTCTCAAAAATGTTACGAGAGAGGCTAGCATCAATCCTACCAAAATTGATCCATCCAAATTTGTAAAGGGGAAACATCCAGTAAAGAATATTAGAAAAGTTATAGCTGCCGTAAACTGGACCAAATCTAATATAAAAAATAACAAAAATAATATTATAATATCAATAGACGCCGAAAAGGCTTTGGATAATGTAAGCTGGAAGTATCTGTTCCACGTACTGCAAAAAGTGGGGATTGAGGGACTTTTCCTTAGGATAATACAATCAATGTATGCAGATCCAAAAGCTAAAATAATGGCAGCGTTTAAATTATACAGAAGTACGAGACAGGGGTGCCCTCCATCACCTTTGCTTTTTAATTTAGCTATCGAGCCTTTGGCTGAATATCTGAGACGTATGGAAAGTTTCAAGGGACTCAACATAGGTAAGTACGAGGCTAAATTAGCTCTATTTGCAGACGATCTGCTGCTTCTAGTGTCTAATCTGGAGGAGTCGTTGCCCAACATATTTAAAGCTATTGGGGAATTTGGTAAATTCTCAGGGTTCAAAGTTAATGTTACAAAAACAGAAATATTAATCCTCACATAAGAATGATGTAACATGTGATGAGACCCTTTAAAACGACAAGGAAACCTATAAAATATCTAGGTACTGTATTAATATTGCAGCGGACCTTGGAAAACTATATGTAGACAATTTTAAGAGTATTTTTCAGAAGGTAATAAAGGAACTGGAAGGGTGGCAGAGCCTCCCTCTGGACCGGTCAGGGCAATGTCAACTGATCAAAATGGTCAGCTTTGTCAGAATTCGCTACCCCTTACAAATGTTACCATTACTAAAAAAACATACAGATATCAAAGAATTAAATAGAGCATTAAGAATTTTCATATGGAGAGGAGGGCGACCCAGAATAGCATTAAAAAATAACCTACAACTCTGTAGAGAATCGGGGGGACTAAATTTCCCCGATATCAGAAAGTACAATTTAGCATGTGTTATAAGGCATGCGGGTGATTGGATATTGGAGAAAAGCTTCCACTCAAATTTAGAGATAGAGCAGCAGCAGGTATGGCCTATTAATCTAAGAGATATACTACATACAAAGTGGGGAGCATTGTAGCGAGAGATTAAAGATAATATATTGGTAAGAGACACTTACGCAGCATGGAAGACAATGAGGTCGAATATGGGATGATCATACCCAATCTCTAAATTTCTGCCTATTAAGGGAAATGCATTCTTCCTCCCAGGCCAAAATCAGACATTCTTTCAATTGTGGGAAGGCAATGGCTTAAGGTGTATAGGATATTTGATAAAGGAAGACCAGGAGAGGCTCCTTACCTTTGAGGCATTAATGGAAAAGTGGGAGTTACCTAGTTCACATGGATACTCGTATGCACAGGTGACACATTATTGTAAATCACTGGAGAACTATAAAAAGAAAGTATTGTCAAATAATATATTTGATCATTTATTTTGTCTTTCTAGAGAGTATATATATATATATATATATATATATATACATATATATCTGATATAGTGTATGTCTTTATTTATATAGCGCCATTAATGTACATAGCGCTTCACAGCAGTAATATACGTGACAATCATATAAATAATAAATAATATAAATAACACATAAAGGGGAGAAGTGCTTCAGACATAAAAGTAACATTTTTCAAAGAGCTTACAATCTAATTTGTTGGTAGAAAGAATGTACAGAGACAGGAGTAGTGCATTCTGGTAAGTGCGTCTACAAGGGACCAAGATTAATGTATGAGGTGTTCATTATCAGCCATGGAACTACTCATATGCTTCCTTAAACAGTTGTGTTTTAAGGTGGGTCTTAAAAGGTGGATAGAGAGGGTGCTAGTTGGATACCGAGGGGAAGGGCATTCCAGAGGTGTGGGGCAGTCAGTGAGAAGGGTTTGAGATGGCTTTAGATACAAAAGGGGTAGAGAGAAGACATTCTTGAGCAGAATGCAAGAGTCGAGATGGTGCATAGCGAGAAATTAGGGCAGTAATGTAAGGAGGAGCAGCAGAGTGTAAAGCTTTAAAAGGAGAATTGAGTTTGTGATACAGCATTTGATAGGAAGACAGGAGAGGGATTTCAGCTGGAGAGACGCTGAGGCAGATTTCGGAAAGAGTAGAGTGATTCTGGCAACAGCATTTAGGATAGATTGTAGGGGAGACAGGTCAGAGGCAGGAAAGTGACAGCAGGAGATTACAGTAGTCGATATGGGAGAGAATGAGGGTCTGTGTCAGAGTTTTTGCAGTCAAGCAACAGAGGAATGGGCGTATCTTGGTAATATTGCGGAGGAAAAAACTACAGTTTTTTGCTACCTTTTGAATGTGAGAAGAGAATGTGAGAGAGAAGTCAAGTATGACCCTTAGGCAGCGTGCTTGAGCAACTGGGTGAATGATAGTACTTCCAACAGTAATGTGGAAGGAGGAAATAGGGCCAGGTTTGGGAGGAAGTTTGAGGAGCTCTGTTTTTGCCATGTTAAGTTTAAGTCGGCAGAGGGCCAACCAGGATGATATAGCAGAGAGACATTCAGAAACTTTAGTCTTTATATATAACTAGCTGAGATACCCGGCGTTGCCCGGGATGTAATTTTGGGGGGGCGGACGACAGGGTTGGGCTTCCCCCGGGTGACTGGGTGACTGACTGAATGGGTGGGTGACTGGGTGACTGACTGAATGGGTGGGTGACTGGGTGACTGACTGAATGGGTGGGTGACTGAATGGGTGGGTGACTGGGTGACTGACTGAATGGGTGGGTGACTGAGTGAGTGGGTGACTGAGTGAGTGGGTGACTGAGTGAGTGGGTGACTGAGTGAGTGGGTGACTGAGTGAGTGGGTGACTGGGTGAAAGTGGGTGAGTGGGTGAAAGTGACTGGGTGGGTGTGTGGGTGACTGGGTGGGTGTGTGGGTGACTGGGTGCGTGGGTGACTGAGTGAGTGGGTGGTTGACTAAGTGAGTGGGTGGGTGACTAAGTGAGTGGGTGGGTGACTTAGTGAGTGGGTGGGTGGGTGACTGGGTGACTGACTGAATGGGTGGGTGACTGGGTGACTGACTGAATGGGTGGTTGACTGAATGGGTGGGTAACTGAATGGGTGGGTGACTGGGTAACTGACTGAATGGGTGGGTGACTGAGTGAGTGGGTGACTGAGTGAGTGGGTGGGTTACTGAGTGAGTGGGTGACTGAGTGAGTGGGTGACTGGGTGAAAGTGGGTGAGTGGGTGAAAGTGACTGGGTGGGTGTGTGGGTGACTGGGTGGGTGTGTGGGTGACAGGGTGCGTGGGTGACTTGTGTGGGTGGGTGACTGAGTGAGTGGGTGGTTGACTAAGTGAGTGGGTGGGTGACTTAGTGGGTGAGTGAGTGGGTGACTGGGTGAAAGTGGGTGACTGGGTGAAAGTGGGTGACTGGGTGAAAGTGACTGGGTGGGTGTGTGGGTGACTGGGTGAGAGACGGTGGGTGACTTACCTTGACCCCGTGGCATCTGGCTGGGGCAGGAGGTGAGTTCGGGAAGCTGGTGGGGGGGGCAAGAGTGGCAGGAGGCCCGCGCCGCGCTTCCCCTCCGTCTGGGAGCCGGTGCACGTGAGGAGGCCCGCGCCGCGCTTCCCCTCCGTCCGGGAGCCGGCACACGTGAGGGGGAGTGCAGGAGGCCCGGGCCGCGCCGCGCTTCCCCTCCGTTCCTCGTTGTGAGCGAGGGGGGAGGAGCCTGGAGTTTGCTGCTGAGCAGGAGGGCCGCAGTTCCCCTCTCCGGGAGCCGGCGCACGTGAGGGGGAGTGCAGGAGGCCCGGGCCGCGCTTCCCCTCCGTTCCTCGTTGTGAGCGAGGGGGGAGGAGCCTGGAGTTTGCTGCTGAGCAGGAGGGCCGCGCTTCCCCTCTCGGGAGCCGGCGCACGTGAGGGGGAGTGCAGGAGGCCCGGGCCGCGCCTCCCCTCCGTTCCTCGTTGTGAGCGAGGGGGGAGGAGCCTGGAGTTTGCTGCTGAGCAGGAGGGCCGCGCTTCCCCTCTCCGGGAGCCGGCGCACGTGAGGGGGAGTGCAGGAGGCACGGTCCGCGCCGCGCTTTTCCTCGTTGTGAGCGAGGGGGGAGGAGCCTGGAGTTTGCTGCTGAGCAGGAGGGCCGCGCTTCCCCTCTCCGGGAGCGATGCACGGTGAGGGTGATGGTGCGGCTGGGGATGTTGCGGAGCATGGGGATTTGGGTGATGTGGGGAGGGGGGAGAGAGTGAGGGGCACCGGGAGAGGAGGGGCACTGGGAGAGATGGGGGGGGTGTGGAAGGTGAGCTGCGATCCAACTGACGGGGGAGAGTGAGGCCAAGCAACAGTGTGTGTGTGTGTGTGTGTGTGTGTGTGTGTGTGTGTGTGTGTGTGTGTGTGTGTGTGTGTGTGTGTGTGTGTGTGTGTGTGTGTCGTCACTCCGCCTCAGGCCAATGAGAGGTGCGGGGGCGGGCGGCCCAAGGGACCAATGAGATTTCCCCTAGGGACACAGGAAGATGCAGACAGGCATACAGTGCTTTCACAAATATATAATAAAGATTCAGTAAGAGATAAAAATGAGAGGATTTTGCAAAAGGTTTTTGTTGCCTGGAACAAAGATTAAGGAAATAACGGAACTTTATGTAATACTTACTGGTTTAGATAGAACTAGAAAATGTTCATATCAGAAACGTGGAGAGAGATGCAACTAAAACTGACACACAGGGCATATTGCGCTTTTACCATAAATTACAAGAATACAGGCAAATCCAGGACTAGATGTCCAAAGTGCCAATAACCTAAAGCAGACCTAAAACACTGCTTATGGGACTGCCCCAAGATTGCAAATTTTTGGGACCAAGTGCTGGATTATATATAGCAGAATGTTAAAATAACTGCGGTTAAAGAACCAGTTTATTTGATATTTGGCAACTTGGAAGAATGAAAGATCATGAATAACGTGGTGTGAATACCTAAATTCGTAGAAATTACATTATTGGCAGCCAGAAAGAAACATAATGTTACAATGGATAAAGGACATACCCCCTAACATTGAGATGCTAAACAAATATTTAACACAATTATTCATGTTAGATAAAATGGAAGCCGAAACCAATAAAGAGCTAAAAACAGAAACACTATTTAAAAAATGGGATCCCTTTATTGAAATTTTGCCAGACAGGGACAAAGAGGTTGAGATGCAGGCGTTTGGCCAAACATCATGGTATTTACTAAGAAGTCTGATATGTGAGAGGCCCAGAAGGTGATGAGGGGAGAAAAGAATAAAATATCTAATGTCTGTTATCCCTAGATAAGGCTAGGACCTATAACACAGAGACAACTAAAGGAACGGTGGGTAAGGGGGGAAATGTACAGAGGGAAATGATGCAATGCAGATAGAACTGACTCATCAATTTAAAATTTAATTTCATTTTTTGTTTGTCATTATCTAAAGTATCTGTGATTTTAATATATTATTTACTAGTTTAGTGTACTGTTAAATGTAAAGGAATATTGTAATCACGGTAAACTGGTATTTTGTGGTCTTGTTGAATTGTAATATGTTTTGAAAACGCAATAAAAAATGTCAACGATAAAATAAAATATTTCAGCGAAGTTTGCATTCTCTCATTCAGATTTTGTCATCTGTTGATTATACAACTACTAGGTTATTTCAAATGATAAATTAAAAAAAGAGCTGAGGGGCGCATGCGCGGAAGTAAGGAGCATGGAAGCTTAACCTGATAGCTCCGTGCCTCACTCCCTGCTTTTATAAAAAACGAACAATAAAACTGACAATACTTGAATAAAAAAACCACCGTATAGGATGTCCAAGAAGATATCCAAAACCCCCAAGAAAAAGGGGCTCCCAGAGTATTTTGGCGGAGGCAAATCGAACAGAGCCACGGCAGCAATGGCGCCCACCTCCCGCACAGGATCAGAATCGGAGGGAGAGGGAGATACCGGTGATGATCAGGGTCTCCTACCTGTAAGATGCTGTGATTTTGAGCGACTATACACCGACTTAAAATCGATGCTGCAGGCCGAAATCAGAGCCCTGGGAAAGGAGGTAGGGAGCCTGGGGGCAAGAACACAGGAGCTCGAGGTGAAGGTGGACGCTAACGCTAAAGTTGGCCTGCGCAACACGAAAAAAACGGCAGTACTGCAGGCACAGATCAATGAACTTAAAGAAAGACAATAGTACGCGGAACACCGCGACCGTCGAAATAATGTCCGCCAGCGAGGAGTTCCAGAAAATGTGGGGGACTGTGAGGAGTTCGTGGTGCGGTGGCTTACACATATATGCCCGGACTCCCCGCAAAACAAACTTGGCATGGATAGGTGCCATCGGGCGCTCCGACAGAACAGCCGAGGGATATTATAGTGCGGCTCCATCACTATAAGACCCGGGAAGCGGTGCTGCAACACGCGAGGAACGCGCCACTTGGAGAGTTCGAGGGCACTAAAATAGCTGTGTTCCAGGATATAGCCCCAACTACACTAGCCAGGCGAAGAGAGCTGTGGCCCATAACTAAAAGACTCAGGGATAAGGCAATCCGCTACCGATGGACATTTCCATTTGGACTGATGGTGATTAGAAATGGCCGCCCAATCAGTATGAAAGCCCCAGAAGAAGGTGAGGCGTTCCTGAAGAAACTGGGGCTGCAGATGTCCCCCACGGGCTCCGAGACAGGGGAGCCAGCCCCGGGCCCATCTTGGATCACGGTCGGAAGCACAGCCGATGAGGGGACCAATCAAGGCTGAGGAAACCCACAAATACTATGTTCCACCACAGTTGCTGCTTTAATAAAGTTGACAGTTCGTTGTTCAAAAAGTTAGGAAAAATACACCTTTGCCCTGGACAGTGGTATTTCGCACCCTCCCCCTACCCCTAACATCGCTGGCGGATGTCGGAGTGCACTACCAAAAACAAGGCCCGCATAGTGGTAACCTGTGGAGAAAATTTGGCTTACCTCGTGGCAGCGGTATGGCGCTTAAGATGGCGGAGCATGGACATCCACAGTGGCACGCAGAACTAGGAACACAGGTCAGGGCGGGAAGAGCTGTTCGGGCGGGAAGAGCGGTCGACGACACGTCCACACAGGTGAGCCGCCCATTCCAAGATAGCGGACAAAGGAAACGCATCACTGGAAGGGGCGGTCCCGGGGGGCGGCCATCATGGTTGTGGCAGAAAAGATAGGGCGCGGACGGCCGCATCAGCAAGAGGCGCCGGAAAGCAGCAAAGGCCAGAGACGCAGCACCGGAACCACGTGAGGGATACGTAGGTGATACGGAAGGGGGCCACTCCAGAGAAAAATGTACACAAGAGGGACATATCGACAGCGGCACCGGCAGCACCTGAGAGCGACCACGCGGGTCCCGTCGTAGAGCCAACCGGAGGGAGGGCCATGAGCCTGTAAGGGCAAGGAGAGCCAAGAAAGAAACGGCAGTCGAGTGGCGCCGCAGAACAAGGAAGCGGACAGGCTTAATGAACTGGAAGCGGGAGGGCTACACAAACACAGGGGGCATAGCTAAAGGAAGACAGAAGCAATAAGATAAGGTAGAGAGAGGACATAGTAGGTGGATAGTTGGGCAGGGGGATGTGAGTAGAGGGTTTAACAAGAGGTGGAGGGAGAAAGAGTGCTAAGAAAGAAGTAGGAGATGTTGTAGAGAGAGAAGGGAAGTAGATAGGGAAGGGAGAGATGAGTAAGGATAGAAAGCGAGGAAGGAAGTTAGGGAAGGAGGGGGGATGTGATAGTTGGCATAGGAAAAGTAGGTTAAGAAAAGGAAAAGGGAAATAAAAGAAGAGAAAGCGAGAAAGGACGTGAAGCTGAAGGGGAGGCAGCACAAGTTAAATTCAAAGACCAACCACGACACACGATGAAAGAGGACACAGAAACAGAGCACAGTCCAGGGGGGTCAGCAGTGCCGCTGATATGTAGACCAGTCCTGCACAGCACCGAGAAACATCGAGAGGGGCTACCACACAAGACTGCCCAGATAGTCCCACACGAGCCCCAGTAATGACCGAGCGATACATACTGCATACTGACACAGGGTCTTAATTACTAGCACAAATTAGGGGTACCAGGATAACGTATCACAAGGGGGAGAGGAAGTTTCGCGTATAGAGAAGAACACAGGGCAAAGGAAAGTTCCTAGGAAAGCATTGTTCGCTAGTTATTGTTTGAAGATTATGTAGGAGGGGGGCCGGACAGCAGGGTTCGAGCCTGCTTCTGCTCCCACATGGACCGACTGCCGGAGCGGGAAAAGACATCAACCCCAATGGCCGGCAAAGTCCCTTGGGAGGGTGAATCAGTGAGGGAGGGGGTGGGCAGAGGGAGAAGGAGTACCTGGCCACCTGCACTGAGTACCCAAGGGCGTTGGTCTCACAGCCAGGGTATTGGTACCGAGGTTCTGAGATCATTGTTTTTATGTTTTGCTTATGTTTGTCTAGATGTTCCCCCCCCCCCTCTATGGTATCTCCCCCCCCCCCCCCCATAGCGCACCAAACTACAGGAAAAGGGAGACCTGCGGATCCCCAGTACGTGTACCAACAGACGACCCAGAGGATCCTGACAACAGAGCAAACAATCTACACAGACAAGATGAGTAATGAGCTAATAATGATAACACATAATGTTAAAGGGTTCAACAGCCCGGTTAAACGTAGAATCGCATTTAAAGAATATAATCGCATGAAAGCTGATATCATTTTTCTACAAGAAACCCACTTTTCACGCGCCAATCACCCGAAATATCTAGGCAAAAATTACAGAACATTCTATCTGGCCTCAGCCAAGGCTAAAAAAAGAGGGATGACTATCTTAACACACAATAAACTAGCGCTAGATATAAACATTATGCGGACCCAGAAGGTAGATATATCATCCTTACGGGGATGATACAAAGTCAACCTCTGACATTAGCATCAGTTTACGCACCATGCGAAACAAGCTCTGTATTTTTCACTCAATTCTTTAACAAATTACACGATGTCGCGAAGGGACATATCTTTATGGCAGGTGATCTTAACCACACATTAGACCCCGACCTAGACAGATGTACAAGACTTAACCCATCCCACAAACAGGACATACTAACTATACATAAGGGCCTGCAAGACTGCCAGCTGATAGATGTCTGGCGGGAACAACATCCCAGTGCACGGGAATATACTTTTTTTCCCCATCCTCACAATCGTTACAGTCGGATAGATTACCTTCTGGTATCAAACAGAGTGGTTCCAGTGGTAGGCACACAGAGATCCATGGAATCTCGTGGTCTGACCATGCACCGGTAGAGCTGCGGTGCACATTAGACGCCTTAGACAGACCTGGAGCAAACTGGAAGCTCAATGAGCTCCTCCTTAAATGCCCCGTAACTGCAAAGGAAATTGGCGAACGAATCAAAGAATATTTTCAGGAAAACGAAGGCAGTGTGACGGCTCAGTCCACGCTCTGGGAGGCCCATAAGGCTACCCTGAGGGGGGTGTTGATGAACATAACAGGCAAAAGAAAGAGAGCGAAGGAGGCGACAATAAAAGTGTTACGGGAGAAGTTAGCACATCTCACTGCTCAACACAAAATTAATAAGGATAGGTTCGTTTGGAAAGAACTGAACGACACCAAAATAAAACTTAATCTGGTGCTGTCCTCCCAGGCCGAGAAGGAGCTGGCATGGTCAAAACGCAGATTCTATGAGAAAGCCAACAAGCCAGATACCTTACTAGCCAATAAGCTCCGAAACAAGCTTCCAAATTTCCGTATAGCATCCATCAAATCTCAGGGGGGGGACCTTACTTCCGATCCTAGACAAATAGTGGAGGTGTTTAAGAATTATTACGCTACACTATATGACGTAGATAAGGTCAGCCACACACAAAAGACCGCAGAAACACTAAACAAATTCCTAAAAGAGGCGAAACTACCTACCTTGAGCAGGGAGGATAGGGAGGCACTCCAGGGCGACTTCACCCTCGAGGAAGTAACAGAGGTAATGAAATCCCTTAAACCTGCTAAAGCCCCTGGACCAGACGGATTTTCAAATTTATATTATAAGAAATATGTCAAGATTCTGGCTCCCCGCTTGCTGACTCTATTTAATGGGATTCTACCAGGAGCGCCCTTCCCGGCACAGATGCTCCAGGCGTCTATCTTGGTGATCCACAAACCCGGTAAGGACCCGGCAGACTGCAAGAGCTACCGGCCGACATCCCTGATCAATTCAGACGTTAAAATCTTCTCAAAATTAATAGCTAACAGGGTGGGCATTGTCCTTCTGGGCCTGATTCATCCGGATCAAGTAGGCTTTATTGGGGGCAAGGAGGCGGCAGACAATACCAGGCGGATTATAGATTTGATTGATCTGGCAAAAAAGAAAAACATCCCGTCTATGGTATTGAGTCTGGACGCCGAAAAAGCCTTTGATAGGATTGATTGTCCCTTCCTCAGAGAGACGCTGGGAGCGTTTGGGTTCGAGGGGCGCCTCCTAGAGGCAATACTAGCCCTCTACAATGGTCCCACGGCAAGGGTGCGACACCAAGGTTTCCCCTCGGAGGTATTTAACATCCGTAGTGAGACAAGACAAGGATGCCCACTTTCACCGTTGTTATTTGCTCTCTGCATACAGCACCGACAATGTTTATTCGACTAAAAACCGCACGGCTGGATGCGTGGCGGCAGCGTGGAGAAGCGGCTCGTTCGCGTGACGTCGGTGACGTCACAGTGACGTGCGCGCCCGGCTTCCCCGGCTTCCCCGACTCCCCTGAAGGTTTGAAATGAGGTAAGCGGGGGAGCGGGGATGCAGAGGGGCACAGCAGGAGCCGCTAGGGGGTCGGGAAGGTATTTAAATTGCGCGCCGATTGGAGGGGGGGGAAACGGAGGGGACGCGGCTGGATGCGGCTGGCGCACTGACTATTCTCAGCACCAGCCGGAGTAAGTCCCGGTCAACCGGCGGCTTTTGCTTCAATAAACATTGTCGGTACTGTAGAACCTCTAGCGGCTCATATCAGATTAAGCCCAGATATAACAGGGATTGATTTAGGAGAGCAGAAACACAAAGTAGCGTTATACGCAGACGATGTAATCTTGACATTGTCAAAACCCCTCACCTCCTTACCCAACGTCTTTGCGATCTTAGGAACTTTCAACATGGTTTCGGGGTTTAAAATTAACCAGGCCAAGTCGGAAGCGCTTAACATCAATCTAACCAAGCCGGTCGAAAAATTGATAGAGCTTAATTTCAATTTTAAATGGCAACCCTCCGCTATCAAATATTTATGGATATATATCACAAAGGATTACAACACACTATACAAATCAAATTTCCCCAGAATAATGAAGAAATTGAAGGAGGATCTCAGGGTTTGGGCGGGCTATGGTATATCATGGTTTGGGCGGATCAACAGCGTTAAAATGAACCTGTTGCTTAAACTGTTATATCTGTTTCAAGCCCTCCCGATACCTCTTGTTCGGGCTGAGGTCCTTACACTTCAGGCTCATATTATTCAATTTAGTTGGAATAAAAAAGCCCACGAATTGCGAAAAATATACTGATAAAGCCAGTAACAGGAGGAGTGTTATCGGTACCTTGCTTGATGGCATATTATAAGGCGGCACAATTATGCCAAATTATCCAGTGGCACTCGAACCCAGCAAAGAGAAGGTGGGTGGCCCTAGAAACAGAATGTTGCGCACCAGTAACATTACATGATTTGATCTGGCTTCCAAAACAATGTAAGAAATCAATAGGGTCGCCACTCTGTGCGATTGCGAACTCGCTAGCGGTCTGGGAGTCTTCTAAATTTAAAGCTAATTTGACCACACGGCAGTCATTGATGACCCCCCTTGTGGGGAATCCGGATTTTGCTCCAGGGCTGTTAGGTGACAAATTTGTAAAATGGACGCAGGCGGGGTATCTAAGATTAAAGGACCTGGAAAAAGTAAATTTATCAAGACGTTCGATATGATTAAGGAGGAGAAAAAGCTACCTAACACAGAACTATTTAGATTCCTCCAGGTCAGGGCTTTCTATAATAAATTCCCGGTTCGTCCGGCACGGACCAATTTCGAACAGCTGTGCTCCAGAGAGACGGACACACGGGGACTAACCTCTAGGATGTATAGGTAGGTGATCTGTCCAAAGACTTCTGACGCCCCCCGACTGAAATACATGCGACAGTGGGAGACAGATTTAGGGGAGACGCTAGAGGACGAAGAATGGGACCAAATATTACCGGCAGCAACCAAAAGTTCAATCTGTGCCACGTTAAGGGAGAACGCATATAAAGTCCTAAAGCGGTGGTACCATACCCCATTGAAATTATCTAAATTTATCGAGGGCTATTCCCCGCTCTGTCCAAAACAGTGCGGGGAAATCGCTGATTTAAAACATATGCTGTGGTCTTGCCCGAATGTGGTCCCGATTTGGGAATCCATTAGAGAATGGCTAGAAAGGATCCTCAACTTGGAGGTCCCCCTGGACCCGTGGCTGTTCCTCGTGGGCAGACGGCCTCAGGGCGTGTCCAACGCGAGACACAAATTGGTTACGCATTTCGCAACCGCCACAAGGTGTGAGATCGCAGCGGTATGGAAACAACAGGAATTACCCACTATATCCAAAATTAGAAACAGAATTTGGCAGGTCTGCCAGATGGAACAATTGACGAGTTGGATCAACGACTCTGGCCCCAAATTTCTAAAAATATGGGCCCCATGGCTGGCCCAAACAGACATCCCGGGGTTGGACGCCACTACAATTTTGCACTAATACATATAAATGCGTTCTCCTTAGACGGAGCAGACCTGACTTGACGTTGACATAGAGACGGAGAATGTAGAGCACTATAGGCATCCACAACAAATCTAACGAATCCACAGTCCAAAATGCAGTTCCTCCGATCCGATGAAGCAGTCCCAGGTGTCCCCCCGCCCCCCCTCCCCCGGTCCGATCCCAACACCCTACTGTGTCCCATCCCAGTTTTGTTCGTCCTGTCTGTCTTAGTGGTGTGGTTTACCCATGGTTCGTTAAGTCTGTCTACTGTTTCGTCTAAGTGTCACTGTTTGGATGACAAAATTGTGTATTCTGTAATGTATGCTAATAGGTGGTGATATTATGTATGCACTGTAATACCAAATAAAAATGAGTTAAAAAAAAAAAAAGAGCTGAATACATTTATTTTTCCATGTTCTATTTATTTTTTAATTACACCTCTAAAGTGGGGGTTTTCTTGTCCCAAAATAGCTTTAATTTAAAGTTTTCACTCAGTCCTGATTAGTGACTTTTTAAACAGGTATGGAAGTTATTAAAACAATGTCAGTACAAGATGATGAGAAAGAAAGATCAATTTAAGCACTAATTACCAGCATTTACAGTAGAATTGCCATCCAGTAATTACAGTGACTCCTAATGATTTCTGTAACTTGTACAGCATGTAACAGCAGGTAATATACTGTATGAAGCAGCACTTAAAGACATTACCCGTGAGCGCCAGGAGAAAAGCAATGAGCTGTATTTGTGATTAAGAAAATGTTAGCACAAAACTTTGCCAGGTGCTTCTATATATTAGAGCTGCTACGTAAAAGCACTCAGCCAACTAACACACACTCTACTTTCATCCATCAGCAAGACTTATTGATCCATTGTGTGCCTCTGTGATTGAGTACCAGTGTGGGACGTTCTTTACACAGGGCCTTTTTACAGCAGCTTCTTCTTCAACCCTTCACAGATACTAAATCTAAGGTCATCCACCTGTAATGTATTTGCCCTTGAGAACTTGAGTTGTGCGAGATTAGCAGAGATCAGCAGAACACACCGATGCACTGAAATTTTATGCTCCAAAGCAGTCATAAATCACCGTTACCTGGGGATGGGGTCAGGATAGGCAAGAGCATAAGTTCTGCAGAAGATGCAGAGATGGATCCCAAGAGACGCTACACAGACTTGGTCAATTTCTGATGGTTTGAACGGAAATGTATTCATGTTAATATATCTTTATATGTCTTGGCTCTGGTACAAATCTATCAGTAGGACTTTGTTGTTGCCTAACTGATATTATGATTTTTTTTTTTTAACTACTCAAGAAATGATACAATGACAAGATATACAAAGGTATGAATTCAAGCCATGATTAAACATTATAATACATTCTACATGAATAGAAAATTTGAACTCCAGTACAAGGAGTACAAATAATCAAGATATAACCAATAACCAGCACAAAAGTTTAGAAAAACTAGAATAAATTAGAGCAGCAATCCACCTCAACTGACTCCCCTTTTTACAGGATTGGGATCCTAAAATACGTCCGATTTCACTTCAAAATTATAAGTGAGATTTTAAATGTGTTATTCAATCTTTATACTGGATCTGCACTATGCACATTTCCTATATTTGAGGTGGGATTAAAGACAACTGGAAGTAAAATCAAGTTTGAACTCCGTGATCAGATCAATATCCCCAATCGTGGTTACATGCCTAAAACCAAGTGGCAACTTTGTGAGTTCATTACTTACCATCTATTATATTTCACTAAAAGAGTTGATAAATATTGCACTATTTTGTTTCCCTTTTTTCTCCTAGTTTTCTTCTAGGTAATGTGTGTGTGTGTGTGTGTGTGTGTGTGTGTGTGTGTGTGTGTGTGTGTGTGTGTGTGTGTGTGTGTGTGTGTGTGTGTGTGTGTGACCTGCTGCAACACGTTCTGGTGAAATGCGGACCAAAGGTCAAGCGTTTGCGGCACAGTGCTTGGCAGGGGGGAATTACCTGTTTCTGAATGGAGCTCCAGTTGTGTGAATCCTACCGGGCTGCATCAGTCTGTAAGTAACATGCAGTGACAGTGAGACAAAATCAGTCACTCTCTCTGCGCTACTCTAACAGGAGATCGCGCAGCTTTTATTTTAATAACATATTATGTAAACAGGGGGTCTCCGGAGCTAAACCACATTCATTTCAGTACTGGGGACACCCTGATTCTCGAGTTGCAGGCCCCGATATCTTCTGCACATTTAAAGGTCCCGGTTACGGGACGCGGGAGAATTAAGCATGCAGAGAGATGCCGGCACCCCATACTGAAGCCTGTATCTCGGGAAGCAAGGGGTTCCCAGGGCTGAAATTAATCCAGTTCTGCTCTGAAGAGCTCCTGCTTCAATACTATGTAATTAAAATAAAAAGCAGCGGCTAGCTTACCTTAGCGGCTAGCCACATAAACAAGGAAGTGGTTTAGCCATGACTGCAGCCTACAGGAGCACGCGTCATCACGTGACTGACGCCAATGACGCCATGATGTTCAGGGTACTTGGAGCGCTCCGTGTCATTGAGAGGCTGCCTAAGTAATCACATAAACAAGGAAGTGGTTAAGCCGAGACTGCAATATACATGCATGGAAAAAAACAATCTATACCAATATAAATATAGGCAAAACGAAGAGACCCTGTGGTTGAGTCCAATAGGGTAGACTGAGTCTCTAGAGATAAAAAACATATGTTAATATTTATTCCAGAAAAAAAACATTTTTAATAAGAAATATAAAATTGCCCAATGATGGCATTAATAAAAAAAAGTATAAGATATCTGTAAGTGTTTGGAAGGACACTTGTGTGCGCGCGTGTGTATATATATGTAGCCCCCTGTAAACAGCACAGGCTATACCTATCTTCCTTCTACTGTGGTAAGTCCTGTTAAGATCAGGCACCAGTAATCATCATGGGTTTTCCCCCTTCATAGCCCTATCCTGAGTGGTAGATGTAGGCCTGGACTCTGCTGCAGGCGTGAGCAAGAGGGGCGGTTCTGCTGACATCACGAGGGGCGGGGCTAGCTCTATATTTAGCCGCCAACTCCTGTAAGTAGAGTTAATTATAGTGTTACCGAGAGTCTGGAGTTGCGGTTAGTTATTCCGAGACTATGCAGTTCAGTTAGTATGCTGTGAGTCGAAGAATCCTGCGGATCGGTACGAGGAGTTAGAGGAGACCGCGCGGTCTCCCCTGCGCAGAGTGCAGGAGCAGAGAGAGAGAGGAGTGGAAAGATTCAGCTTCCTTTAGTAGAGCTGATACAATTATAGACTTGGTGGACCAATGCGCTCACCCCACTGCCAGGGGTGATGGGGAGAATCCAAGACCCACCGCGAGGATAACCTCGGGGGTGGGCCACGGGGTATTGAAGCCCTAGCCCAGACCATCCTGTCAGAGGAGAGACTTGGAGGGAAGGAGAGGAGGAATTATCTGTGTGGAAGGAGAGCGGCGTAATAACAAGTCTTTGCTGTTGTTGTTGCGGCTACTGGAAGCCACTACCGTTGGGAGATTGCTGCTCTGTCAATAAAAGAGACTATCCTTTATTACCAAAGACTGTGTGTGAATTGGAAGGTATTACCCTGGGACCCAAGGGGTTCTTCTATACAGGTCCTGTCCGATATTCCTGGGAGTATAGAAGATGGAGGCGCTGCACCACTAAGAGATCATGGAGCGCGAGAGTGACGGGCGCGCGCCGAAGCAGCGGAAGAGC
This sequence comes from Ascaphus truei, assembly GCF_040206685.1. NCBI lineage: Eukaryota > Metazoa > Chordata > Amphibia > Anura > Ascaphidae > Ascaphus > Ascaphus truei. The sequence goes on along the minus strand of NC_134487.1, from coordinate 177,842,989 downwards.
GCCCTCCGATCGGGGCGCTCTCCCTACCGCTGCCGGGTCCGCCGGGTCCCCCGGAACCCCCTGCCGCTGTCCCGCGATCGCGGGACACCAGGGCTCCCTCGGGGAGCCCCTGGACGCGCGTGCAGGGGGCGCACCTTCCCGAAGACGCGTGACCGCGCGTCTATGACGCGCGGCACGCCGAGGGGCGGTCACTAGCAAGCCGGGAAATCTCCCGGCTTGCGGTACCGGCCACACTCGAATAAAGTGTGTCGGTACTGTATGTCTAAAGACTGAATGCTGTATCTAGTGACCCTAAATGAGAAGGCATTGTTTTAAGCTGGGGAACCAGGTTAGTTGGACCAGCAGAAGTTAGAGAGGCTGATTTTGCCGTGTAGTTAGATCCCTGAATGGGATAGGATTTTGTTTATATGATTTATTTCTGTTTCTTAAAGTAACAGTGTGTGAAATATTATAACACTGATATAAGTAAATCGCTGAAGGTTAATATCCGAGTGCCTCCTGCCTACACATGTTAAAGCTGCAGTCCCTTACTGGGATGAAAATAAAGCAGGCAGAAGCCTGAGTTAAGCAACGTAATGCTTTGTATGATCCTGTTATATGTATAATTTGTATAATTAACCCTAGAAGACTGTGTCGGAAGATCCAAGACAGACGTCAGCGCTACAAAAGAGGTGCGTTTGTCACTATATATATATATATATATATATATATATATATATATATATATATATATATATATATAGACCAGCCCCTGACGAAGCCGTAAAGGAGAAACGCGTAGAGCGTGGATTATCTTTTGTCTGAGTAACGCAGGAGCACTTGATAGCTGATTAAGCTACATTTTTAATGTGGAGGACTATTGATTTCGGCAAACAGTGAAGCTATGATTGGAAGCACGGAACTCTCGCGAGACTGAGTGACGTCATCACGTCCTGCGGAGGCACCGGAGGAACACAGAGGGCGAGAGAAGCCGGTGTTGGAGAGGAATTTCATCCGAAGCTGTGACTGTCCAAAACGGAGCGCACTATAAGATCTTTAAGACCCCAAGAGTACCGTGAGTACTAAGAGCACGTTAGGTGCAGTGAGAGACCCAAGCAGGGCTCACTAAAACGGGGATTATATCCGGTCCTAGGAGATTGTGGGCACTGTAAGCAGTGCAGGTGCCGAGTGTGACGTCAATAGAGCTCACGGCTATTTGAACTGTGTATATACAACACCCTACACCAGGATAACATCAGAGGTGTATATGGATATCGAAAATGACTGTCAGAAGCCCAGCTGAATATCATTAGCCCCTATGAGTGTGAGATACTCTGAATTTTCAACTGTTTTATGAGAACTCACAAATTGTGAGTTTTTTACCTACTGTGATTGAATTATTCTTTTTATTAAAACTGTGTTACACTATTTTGTATGTTTTTTACCTTCCTTTCTATATATAACACTACTTATGAGGTGAATACCTGGCTGTGAAGCACGTGCTGCTGGACGTCTCCAGATTATCTACACTGTTCCAGAACCCAGAGTGTTTATAAGGCTCGAACTAATTGAAACGCTGTGAGTGCATATCTTACCATTTATGGGTTCAATTGTCAAAACATACTACCCTATGTTTTCTCTCTTGTCTCCCCTTGCGCCTAGGTCAATCTTTTGGCATCTTTTCGTTACAAGCTTGTGGAGCTGTAGACCTAATTGGCAGCAGACAGAGTCAGGGACAGATAGATTGTTAGGGTTAATATCCTCCGCTATATATGTGATAACTATATATTTTAGATATCTCTGTGTGATTGCGCTGTGTGTGTGTGTGTGTGTGTGTGTGTTTGCGCTGTGTGTGTGTGTGTGTGTGTGTGTGTGTGTGTGTGTGTGTGTGTGTGTGTGTGTGTGTGTGTGTGTGTGTGTATGTATGTATATATATATATACATATATATATATTAGCTGATATACCCGGCGTTGCCCAGGATGTAAATCCGTAATAGGTAGTATTAGTTATAAATAGGGGAACAATAGTTTGAGTATTTGGTGGAAAGGTTGTGTAATACTGTTGAATAAAAAATAAAAAAACATGGAATAAAAGGTAATATCATGTTGCTGACAAATGGTTTATTGTAAACACACCACAGTGCAATGTAGGTTTTGGTTACAAAAGTCATGTAAAAATGTGAAGTGGATGTTACAAAAATAGGGACATTCATAAGCATATTCATGCCTGACATAATGTTGATGGTGTCAATAAGTATGGACGTCAAGTGTAGCATGAGCAAAGTGCATGTTCATTGTAAGGCTTGTTTATAAACAACATTTAGTGTTGTTCCACTTGGAGCAGAGATATACAACTCATTTGGTAACACGCGATATATATCTGTCCGTGGGAGAAACATGGTGCTTCTAAGTTGATACCAGTGCACTTGAATGACTGTCATTGTGCCTTGTTGATGGTTATACCAAAGGTCAGTCTTACAGGGAACTGGAGGTGTTTGAAACTGAAGGGCATGTCTGTTGGAATGAGTGAAATGCAGGGGATGAATACATCTTCTCCTTTGGCCTTCCCGGTCAATACAGTTGCCTCAATGAGGTTGGGCATCAATGTTTTTATGCAGAGTCTTGTGCCATTACACAGGCTAGGTGTGTTGAGATTGCGAAGTAGCATGATGGGTGATCCAAGTTTGAGCCAAAGGTGATGTGGTGGCATTCCCGGGGGGTCCAGCGAGTTGAGGAATTCAGTTGAATAGTTGACGGCTTCGTCGGCATCCACCACCGTATCGATTGAGTTGTGTTGCGTAAGTGTGCCTGGAAGCATATCCTGAATTAGATTATTTATGTCATTGACAGAAGAATTTTTAGCTGGAAGGATGGCTCGTTCACACAGCCACTGGTGATTTGTGTAATTTGCCAATATGTTTGTATATACGTGATGTATGAGGTCTGTAAGCAATGTCATCATATTGCAAAAAATGGGTGGGAAATGCATTTCACCTGATGGCAACTGAGTGGGTAAAGTACCTTCACCAATTTGAAGAAGCTTGTCAGCAACATCTTGTGCACTTGACTCCCCTAGAAGGTGTACTCGCATATTTGTTGTTAAGGGAAATTTTTGGACGTGTCGCCATAGAAATTGAAGCTTTGAGGCATGCATGAAGTTCGTCTTCTGGTGTGGATCTTGGTATGACTGGAAGTGTTTGTTGGAAATCACCAGCTAAAAGTACCACAGCTCCATGAGTTCATTAGTGTTACGTAAGTCTTTTAATGTTCAATCAAGGGCTTCAAGTGATTTCTTGTGAGCCATCGTACATTCATCCCAGACGATGAGTTTGCAAGTTTGTAGTACGCGTGCTTTGCTAATATTACATGTTGGGTTTTCTTCATTGGCAATGTTTAGAGATAATTTGAGTGCTGAGTGTGCTGTTCTTCCTCTATCCATAAGGCCTGGGACATAGTGCCTCTCAAACGTGCTGAGGCGTTTGAAAGCGGTGCTTTCCCTGGCCTTACACAGCGCGCCATCAGGGGGCGGGCCGGGGGCGGGCCAGTGACGTCACGGAGCTGGTTCGCCCTCATTGGGCGAACCGCTCACGTGACCAGCCCTGCACTCCGGCAAGCGGGGAAATTTCAAAACGCCTTCAGACACACGCTTCCCCAAGCGTGCTGACGCGTGCGCGAGCCCCTGCTAAATCCACTCTCATTGCAGCTGCAGGGGCTCAGTGCCGAGCAGCAGCACGGCTCAGCACGGGTCAGCGCATAAGCGCTGACCATGTCCCAGGCCTAATGCAATGCCAGATGATGCTATTGCAAGTGCCAAATGATTCTGCATTCTGATTTCAGCAAGGAGTAAGTTTATCAGAAAGGTTTTTCCCGTTCCTCCTGGAGCATCCAGAAAAAATATTTCACCTTCTCCCTTTGTGATGTGGTCTATTATGTTATGATATGTGTTATTTTGCTGTGCGCTTAACAGGGGTTTTCTGGATTCCACATACAGTATGTTCGTAGATGTTCAACATTGCAGTTTCTCTCTCACATAAGGTCTGTATTAAGTAGATCATGGTGATTACGTTGGGGAGGTTGTAGACCTAACTGAAGTAGTGTCGTGTTATTGATGGCTAGACATTTGTCTTCCAACAATATGAGGACCTCGTTGAAAACCTCAGGGGACAATTGCAAATCGAGTGTTGGGTTTTCTGTACGTGCTTTGGCAAGTATATCATCACTCATGTTTTCTCTGCAAGTTTCCTATAGAGTGTTGGGGTTGGATGGGTTGCAGGTGGTCAGTATAATGGCAAAAAGGTTTCTTATTTTGTCTGGAAAACACTGTAACGCTGCTTCGGATAATGTAGTATTCCAGTGTTGATCATCCTCTAGTAAACCAAGCTTTTGGCAAGCTTCTCTATAAGTCTCACACACTTCCCCGTTGACTGTTTTGAGAGCTGCAAAAGAAGTTGGTCCTGGAACTGTGTGAAGTAGCATTCTCAGGAAAAAACCTTCTGCATGGTTTGGATGAACTGTATAGACACGACCCAAGGCTTCACTTGCAATGGCCTCCTGTCCTGGAACTGGTACTCCATGTTTTCAAGTGTAATATAGTGGAGTGTCAGGATACAGCAATGTCCTTGCAAAGGAGTTGTGTTGACACAATTGAAAGAAGGCTGTCAAAGTAGTGTTTGGTGGTTGAGCAGCAAGTGCCCCTGCATTATGAGGTGTGAAGTACACTCTCTGTCCGTTCTCTAAATGAACAGTCAGGTGAACAACGGTTGGGTGGCGTTCGTTAATAGGAAAGCTGAAAATCCTGTAAACGGCTTAATTACTACCGATATATCTTCCCAACTGGTACTGAGAAACTTCGTCACTGGTGTTATCATTAGTGAGTCCAAAAATTGCCATGTCGCTTCCCTTGTTAACATACTTGCAAATGTATTTGATGGATTTGACCTAATTACAGTATTCGACATTAATCTGTGCGTTAAATTTTTTAGAAAGAAGTGGCGAATATGGAACAACCCATCTGGGTGCATCATATGATCGATGTGTTTCACTAATGCGTTGCAGCGAATCGGCGCGCCTCTGAATAATTATGTCACGTTTATCAAATTGGTCGCCTGCTATAACAATTGCAACTTCGTTCATTTGAGGAGCATTAAAGCGACGTGCATGTTGACCCACTGGTGTTTTGTCAGCTCGGATAACCACCTTGTATTCATCAGTCGGCACGCGTTCTAGTGATGTTTTGATGGTGTTAATTAGATGGTTGTGTTGATGTAACATCCTTTGTAAGCGTAGAACAATATCACGTCTTATGCCGGGGATACAATGGCATCGTTAATACGCTTCTTGTTGCTCATCCCCCATAAAGTAAATTTGTAAAAATGGAAGAAGAGATCCGGCCCTGTGGTACACCCGACCTTGCACTTTGAAATTAGTTACAAAGCCTATTTGTTCAAGTATAGATGTAGCACCAAAGGATGTCATCTGAAAACAGGAGTTTTATTTTCTTATGTTCTGGAGGAAATGTTTTGATTCTGAAGTAGTCCCTGACATGTAGGAAAGAAGGTAATTTGTGGGTTATTCCAGAGACGGTAGTTGAACTTTACCACTCCGACAGCACATTCCAGGAGATTCGTTTTTACATTTATTGGCTTGACAGTAACGATATATTGTGTCAATGTGTCCAATATTAACATTTGGATGTTGATTGTACTGGATGTGAGGATCATAGTGAAAAGCCGCTCACAGCAAATTGTGAGGTTGTGCCACCCTTGATGTAGTGTGCGTTTCCTGGTGTTGTTGTAGTCATGTGTCATGCTCCTGGTGTGTTTCTGCTGTCCTTGATGTTCTGGCTCTTTGTCTCTGTTTTGCAAGTCGTGTCTCATGCTGCTCTGGGGTCTCTGCCGCCCGTGATGATGTGGCTCTCTCTCTGTCTTTTTTAAGTCGGGTGTGATGCTGGTGTGTGTTGTCTGCTGCCCTTGATGTTGTGGCTTCTTCTCTGTTGTTTTGAAGTCGGGTGCCATGCTGGTCTGAAGGTGGTGGCATCCTTGATGTAGCGAGTGTTTCCCGGTGTTGTTGTAGTCATGTCTCATGCTGCAGTGGGGTTTCTGCTGCCCTTGATCTTCTGTCTCTCTCTGTTTTGCAAGTCGGGTCTCATCCTGGTCTGGTGTCTCTGTTGCCCGTGATGTGGTACCTCTGTGTCTGTCTTTTTGAAGTTGAGTGTCATGCTGGTGTGTGGTTTCTGCTGCCCTTGGTGTTCTTGCTACTTCTCTCTTCTTTTGAAGTCGGGTGCCATGCTGGTCTGTTGTCTCTGTCGCCCTTGATGCAGTGGCTCTTTCTCTTGTTGAAGTCGTGTTACATGCTGCTGTGTGGTCTCTGCTGCCCGTGATATTCTGGCTCTTTACAGAGCGGTACAGAATGGGTGTGCGCGGAGCGGTGGGTCCGGTGTGGTCCAGGGCTGTCCTCTCCCGGTCCTGCGCGCTCAGGTCTCCTGGCGGGTGTGGGTCGGTGTGAGGTGAGCGGGTGTGAGGAAGTGGGTGGGTGTTCAGTAGGTGCGGCGGGTGGGTAGTGAGTGCGGGCTGTGGGTGGGGGTCCCGCTAGAGTGTGAGCAGGCGAATGCCTGATGAGTGTGGTCTGGTGGTGCTGCTAGGGTGGGAAGGGGTGTGAGGCGGTGGGTGTCTGCTGAGTGCGTGTTGCGAGTGGGTGTTGAGTGCGGGCTGGCGTTGTCGGTCCCGCTGTGGTGTGAGCGTGTGTCAGGCGGCATGTGTCTGGTGAGTGCGGGCTGGCGGTTGGGTAGTGAGTGCATGTGTGATGGTGTGAGCATGTGTGAGGCGGCGGGTGCTGAGTGATCTGGGTGCGCAGGGGTGTGAGGCTGCGGCGGGTGGGTGAGAGGCAGGAGGCGGCGGGTGTCTGTTGAGTGCGTGCGGCGGATGGGCAGTACGCAGGGGTGTGAGGCGGCGGGTGGGTGTGAGGCGGTGGGTGGTAGAGAGGCGGCGGGTGGGAGAGAGGCGGCGGGTGGGAGAGAGGCGGCGGGTGGGAGGGAGGCGGAGGGTTAGAGTGATGCGGCGGGTGGGAGAGAGGCGGCGAGTGGGAGAGAGGCGGCGAGTGGAAGAGAGGCAGTGGGTGCGGGGGGTTGGAGTGATGCGGTGGGTGGGAGAGAGGCGGCGGGTGGGAGTGAGCCGTGTGTGGTAGAGAGGCGGGGGTGAGGTGGCGGGTGCGTGGTTTGCTCACTGCTGTTGGTCCCCAGGCATTTCAGGCGCTGCGTGGCGTGTGGGTAGCCAATTGATCAGAGGCACACGCGGTGAGGGTGTTGTGAGTAATATGGTGTGTGTGTAGCCCTGGGCGTGACGTAACACCACCCTGCAGGTCAATGAGAGCGAGAGCTGTAGGAGGGCAACAACCAATACCCACAAATAAACATTTCAGAATATATATATATATATATATATAAAAATGAGAGAGGAGAGAGGAAGATATATATATATTTATATATATATATATATATACAGTGTTCGACAAACCTATACATTTGCTTGCCCCGGGCGAGTGGATTTAACCCCCGGGCGAGTAAATATTGGCCCAAGCAGCACACCTTTGGTACTAGGTGGCGAGTAGATTTTTTTTGTGTGGCGAGTAGATTTTTTGGTGATTTGTTAACCGCTGTTTCGACCTTGATGGGTCTCATCAGTGTGGGGTTGATTTTACTGGGAATGCAAGAGAGCCTCACCAGAATACATTTTTACAAATACATATATTATAATTCATCTAGTCAGTTATAGTTATACTTTTCACTCACTTCACATTTAATATATATTTATTTAATATATACACTTTTTGTATATTCATTTAAATGTTATATCTGGTCCCATTATGATTATATATTTTAAACTCACTTTATATATATATATATATATATATATATATATATATATATATATATATATATATATATATATTAACTTTCATTCATTAATTTTTGTTCATCACTTAGAGATATTACTTACACTTTAAGTATTATTTTAATTTAATTTTTTATTTTTAATATATTTTTACACACATTGCACTTAAACTAATTCATCATTTGTTTGTTTTATCAACTCATTACTTAATTCATTACTATTTAGAGCCTTATTACTTGTGCTGTTGAGCTTTCTGCAAAGTTTAGTGTTTTTTTTCTTTGTTTACATATGTTTACATATGCTAATTGATCTCTCGTCCACCCCTTAAACAGAAAGATGCAACCAATTATAGCCCTCCATGATATGTCAGAGGTACACGCCCATCTACAATCTTGTATGGTAATTTCTGCTACTGCTTTGCTGGAAGTCTCGTGAGATTTGGATATAGAAGAATGTCTTTGCATTTCTGATTGGCAGAATGGCTCACTCAGACCAATCACAGACCTGCTTACATATCCGGAGGGGTGTCACCCATCCATCAACAACCGTGGGTTTGAGTCAACCATCTTGCTTATAGATACATTACTCCCTCTTAATGGATCTTATTCATCAGCTGTGTTTTCCCTCGCTGCTCGCAATATTATTGGTTAACGTGATTTACCAGCGTCCTTTTATTACATCAAGCCACCGGACGAAGCCAGGGTGCGAAACGTACGTCGGGGTTGTGTTTGTTTGCACTCCCCTTGGACCCCCAACACTTCAGTGTGAACCCCTGCTGGACACCCCAATCTGCAACCTATACTATTCCAGGACTTTTTTTGCTCTGCAAACACATGATCACTTGCAAGTATACTCTGCATTTGCTTGTGGTTTTCAGGCTTTGTATTGCCTTATTGTGGCTGATTGAGTGGTTAACTGAGTGGTACTGCATTAGGGGTTAAATCTTTTGTCAGCAGTTATTTTGTCACATCATTCAGCTACCTTACATAGAATTCCTTACTGACCGGCTGGTCTACACATTGCTTAGAAAGTTAAACATTTGTTTTTCTTGCTCTGCACATCATATATGGTTTATGTGTGTTCCACATACCATATTACATTATAGTAATCTCATTCTATGTTTAGGTCAGACTTCATGGTGTAGGGATACCTTGGGGACTGTTTTATTTCATTTTGTGTAATTCATGTTTCTTTACTAAATTAATTTATATATCACCTTTGCTTGAGTGCTTTTACAGGGACCCTTTTCTCTTTCTTTGCTGGCATTCATTCATACTTGTCCCTAGCACCGTCATTAGGCTGTTATTTTCATCAGTGTACCTACTTTTGATTTGAGCAAGTTTGTATTATTTATCTAGTTAGTTGCAGGCTTTAATTGTGATATGCATATACGCATACATATATACACATATATACATTCACATATACACATTCACATATATATATACATATATCCACATATATATATATACATATATACACACATATATATATATATACATATATATATACACACATATACACACACACATATATATATACATATATACACACACATATATATACATATATATATATATACATATATACATATATACACACATATATACACACATATATACACACACACACACACACACATACACACATATATATACATATATACACACACATACATATAGATACAGGCATACCCCGCTTTAACATACGCAATGGGACCGGAGCATGTATGTAAAGTGAAAATGTACTTAAAGTGAAGCACTATTTTTTTTCCACTTTACGATGCATGTACTGTTCTGCAGACATCATATATATGCATAACTAATGTCAATAATGCATTTGTAACCAAAATAAATACAGTAGGCTTTATAGAAAGAAAATCTTTAATGTCAGCTAATTTTTTCTTACTAGTGCCCCCACAAAATACATACCAAAAAAACCCATCCCTCTAAATACATGTAACCCCACCCCGCCAATACATATTAAAAATGCCCCCGCCAATACATATTAAAAATGCCCCCGCCAATACATTTTTAAAAGACCCACACCGCCTCAATACATTTTTAAAAGACCCCCCCCCTATAAATATTTTTAAAAAATCAGGCCGCACGGGTAAAATCATATCTCCTCCAGCACCCCTCATATCACCCTCCCCTGCATCTCCCTCATATCACCCCCCCCTGCATCTCCCTCATATCACCCCCCCTGCATCTCCCTCATATCACCTCCCCCTGCATCTCCCTCATATCACCTCCCCTGCATCTCCCTCATATCACCTCCCCCTGCATCTCCCTCATATTACCTCCCCCTGCATCTCCCTCGTATCACCTCCCCCTGCATCTCCCTCATATCACCTCCCCCTGCATCTCCC
>NC_134487.1:177667749-177827749 GCF_040206685.1 Ascaphus truei | reverse complement strand
ACACAATGGCTCCGCGAGGACTAAATGAAGATTTCAAATAAGGATGTTTTTTGTGATTGCATCTTTTGAATTTTTGTTCTGTGTCCTTTTCTCTTCAGTAATGCATAGATGCTCTTAATTAGGTTTCTATTGCCAGGACTTTGCAATATTGTTCCCCAATTTTGCAGTACTGAATATTAATATTTAACCAGTATGCCATTTACAATTGCCTATTTTATATGCATGTTTTTGCTCTACCTCCTCCTTTCCCTTGTTATCCCTCCCTCCCTCCCCTTGCCCTCCCTCCCCTTGCCATCTAAACAGTCACCCTCAGCTCTGGAAATTGTTTTTATTCCCCTTATGTGTTGATTTACTTGTTCCTTCACTGTCATTTTCTTTAGGGAGCTGCCACACTGATGCAATTGACACTGAATGGGGTACCAGATCGGCGTGACGTTCTGGTGCTGTCAGAGAGCCTTGCACATGCGCAACTTTACTTTGAGCTGACTTCCCAGGACTTTATGACGCCACACATGCGTTTCCTAGCAACATTGGACGCTAGGATTTTTTTGTCCACCGGGGGAGCCTGTACTGTTCTGCCCATGTGAGATAGCATACATTGCTCTGTCTCCTGCTTTCCAAGATGGCCGCCGTACTACCTCATACACTGATTGCACTCGTGGAGCTCCAGGATTGTACAATTAGCTGCCTCTAATTGTCCTCACATGGTGAACTATGGGGTATATATGTTCTCTGGGTGTCATTATCTGGTAGCACCCCCCTGAGGAAGGTCCTGCCTAGGACCGAAACGTTGGGTTTATAGTGTGCTGTTTTGTAACTGCTAATACATGTCTTTTTGCTTTATCTGAGTGTTGCTGCTTTTGTGCCTTCTCTTATGGGAAGACAGGGTTTCCACATACATATATATATATATATACACACATATACATACATATATATATATATATATATATATATACATACATATATATATATATATATATATACATACATATATATATATATATACACACATTATATATATATATATATATATATATACACACATTATATATATATATATATATATATATATATATATATATATATATATATACACATACAGGTCAGTCAGCACACTGTAGTAGAAAAGGTTGTAATAGCAGATGCTAGTCCCATAGAGAATAAGTATGATATATAAGTAAAAAGAAAGAAGGCCAGGGCGTGGCCGCAGATGGAAAGAAGACCCCGCCCCGCCCGGAAGAAGATAGAAGAAAGAAGAATACAGATGAAGATGGATTACAAGTAGAAGACCCGTGGATTGATTTGGATTTTTAGTTTAATGTTTATTATTTTATGGTTTTTTATTTTATGGGTTCCTGTTCGTGGATTGGTTCGTGAGTAAGCTGCGCAACGGGAGTCGGTGGGGGCAAGTAATGGTAAGTGAACTAAAGAAATGTATTTTATTTAACTTGTTAATTTTTTTAAAAGCTTTTTTAACATGTGTATTTTTTTTTTTTGTGGTATATCATTTCTTGCCATTTTTTTTTGTGGTATATCATTTCTTGTACTCCAAACAAGTCAACTATTTTAACAAATCAAGTAAACAAAAATCAATTAGCAATCATTATTTACATCCCTAAACAATTGACAGTCCATCCCGAACAATGAAACAATTAACTAATTCACGCCTTGAGCAGAACAATTCACCATGTGAAAAAAATATAAGTACCAACCGGAATACAAACTTTAAAACCAAGGCTAGCCCTGACCTCCCTCAAACACATAATACAATATCAACAATGACATCTATCTAATTTTAAAATACTTTAAACACACATTTAAGCATAGCTGCATAGACAAATTAATTTAAAACACATCAAATCAAGCTTTTAAAACAACATCATTTCTTACCCTATATGTCTAGAGAGATATATACATTATATGTACTTATATTTTTTTCACATGGTGAATTGTTCTGCTCAAGGCGTGAATTAGTTAATTGTTTCATTGTTCGGGATGGACTGTCAATTGTTTAGGGATGTAAGTAATGATTGCTAATTGATTTTTGTTTACTTGATTTGTTTAAATAGTTGACTTGTTTGGAGTACAGTATTTGTATTTAGCTTGCAATGATATTGTTCACATTCATTTGCAGAATGTATATGGTGCATAGATTTTATGCATCATTTATACAATGTAAATGCAATGTATTGATTGGAATGTGAGGTGTTTCATTTGATGATTTAGATTGTAAAATCAGTTAGGATTATTAAAGGAAATTCATTGTAATGTATTGTGTCTGTATGGAGAAGTGTTATTTGTAGGACAGTATGGTTTTGATAACCCTTCTACATTTATTTGTATATTGGTTCATCATGTGTGCGTATATACTGTGTATATGTGTGTATATATATATATATATATATATATATATATATATATATATATATACAGTATCTCTCTCTCTCTCTGTGTGTGTGTGTGTGTGTGTGTGTGTGTGTGTGTGTGTGTGTGTGTGTATGTATATATATATATATATATATATATATATATATATATATATATATATATATATATATATATATATATAGTTGCATGATGAAGCCACTGTACAAATTCATGGGTGAAGGGTGGGTATCGGGCCAGTGTGGCTTAACCCCTTAATTACCTTTGCGGTTATTATCTGATAAGGTGTTTAAGGGGTTAATTGATATCTGAATGTAATTGCAATGTATTGGCTTTGTATTTGCTATGTATGTTGTGGACAAGACAAGGATTTTGCTGGCAACGGACACTTCGTATTGATGAGGTCAGTAGTACTTTATTTATTTGTATATGCTAGTTAATGTTTTTAATAATGGGCAATTAATCTATTATCCATATCTGGATAATAGTTATTTTGCACATTATTGTACTGTAGGTGTTGGGGGGGAGGGTGTATGTATTGAATGTATAGGCCAGGTTTACTTCTGTGGGGGCACCGCGGACCCGTAGTCTGTGGGGATGACGATGTGTGGTCCCACTTCTGTGGGGGCACTGCCGACCCGTAGGTGCGGGGATGATGATGTGTGGTCCCACTTCTGTGGGGGCACTGTGGACCCGTAGTGAGCACCCGTGAGTTCCCCAGACCCCCGAGGGAACCACCCGAGGCCCCGCAGACACCTGTGGGTTTGACCCGGGGCTCCCAGACATCCTTGGGCCTACCGTGGAGACCCAATTGTGGCCCACGGTGGCCCAAGGAGACCACCTGGGGGCCATGGTGCTGGCAGGATCCACCAGCAGGCCTCCAGAACCTGTGTAAAAAGGGCTGCTGGTAAACTGTAGGTCTGTCCAGGTGCCCTGCCAGCCCACCGGGGACTAGCGTGGGGCTGCGTTATGAACCCTGTATGTAAAAGGATAAATCTTGTATTTATGGGGGGGGGGGGGGGGCACAGGGGGTGGGTAATGTATTTAATAAATATAATGCTGTTTATTGTGGGTCATTGTACTGTTTTTATTGTGGGTACTGGGGGTGGGGTGTTTCCCCAACGGTATGTGGGTAGGCCTCCCTTGTGGGTACTGACTGGGTGGTTAGGCCTCACGGGGGGGGGGTTAGTGTGGGAGGGTATATAGGCATCCCGAGTGGTGGGTGAGGGTGGGTTAACCCCTTCATGACTGTAGCGGTTAATAACCGCTATGGTGATTAAGGGGTTAGGGGACATTACTTTGGATGTTTTAATTTTTGTCTCTGTTTTGCAGAAGCGGAGGGGCCATGGCGAGGATGGGGGGGGGGGGTAACGGTATGTGGGTAGGGGTGAGGGTGGTTAGACCTCACAGTATGCACATTGGGTCCCCCCCTCCCCACATTTACATACACTGCACTGACAGCAATGCAGGGAGGGAGATTTACTGTAACGGAAACATCTCTCTGCCTTCAGTGTAATCTGTTTAAAGACCCCTCCCCCCTCCCTAATGTTTCTGTTAAATCTCTCTGCCTTCAGTGTAATCTGTTTAACAGAAACATTAGGGGGGAGGGGGCTTTAAACAGATTACACTGAAGGCAGGGAGATACAGGGGATGTACTGTATTGTTCATCATGTATTTTGTTTATTGCAATGCTGTGTATAATGTATAAGGTTTTTAACAATTAGATAGATGTAATCCTTGGTATTGTAAGGGTTAGCTTTGGTTTTAAATTGTGTTTTCTGGTTGGTACTTACAGTATATATTGATTTTTGTTTACTTGATTGATTAAAATAGTTGACTGAAACCTGAATACACCCGGGTATACCCGAATTCGCGGGACTAGCCGAGCGAGAATAAAGTGTGTCGCCACTGTATGCATTTTCTAGGCATAAATAACCACATTTTTACTATGCACGGATATATTTATTCAATCAGAACTAAAAATCCGAAAAAATAAAACAATATAAAAAAGTTAAATTGTTTTGATACATATAGCTTACTGTATTAGGTGTATGTAATATGATTTGCTCTACATATTATCAACAATTGATTTTTTTTTTTTCCTTTTGATGAGTTGCTTCTGTGCTGGTTTTGCGTTTTCCAAAGCAAGCATTTACAAACAGTGACAATAAAAAAATAAGTGCATATAGCTAGAGCCTCATAGTGCAGTATACTCTTAGAAGTATATAAAATAAAGTAACCAAATGCACTTCCAGTCAGAGTCGAGGGCCCCCTAACGGAGACTATAATGTTTATGGCCTGCTCTGCTGGCCACCGCTGCATCTTTAGGCCCTCACCCCATTTCTGCAGGCCTAAAGTAGGCCCATCCGCAGGTCTTTAGCGCCTTCCCCTTTGTTGGCGGCCAGTTTCATGGGGCTCCAGCTGGCCCATGCATGGGCCACAAGTAAACCTATGTGGCACGTCAGTATACTATGCTTCCTGCCACCCAAACCCATTACCTCCGTATACCCCCCTGGGCAGATTGGGCCATCGTTGCGCTGGACAAATGCCAATTGGACCAGTGAGTTGATGGCCTGGTGACAAGCGTGCAGTGGGCCGGTACTGTGCTATGCATCACAGATACAGAGGCCCCACACGCTTCCCCATAACAATATAACTGATTGCCGGGGGAGAGAGCAGGGACTCTGTAAGAGACCAGCCCCCCTCTATCGATGTTGCGAGATCATGCGACACTGACGACATGTTGCCATGACATTATGAAACCGCGTCAATGCAGGAGGAAGGACGGCAGGTAAGTGAAATGAAATGCCAGGCCAACATTTCACCTCCAATCCACCCTTACCCTGGCCCATACCCTCCATATCCACCCCCAGGTCCATTACCTCACTAAATCCCTCCTGGTCCATTGTCTACCTATAATACCCCACTTATTACCTCCTTATATCCCCCCAGCTAAATTAACTGCTCGTTGTGGCCAATTATTTAATTGCTGTGGGTCACTCAGTAGCAGACTTTATGTATGCCTATTGATCAGATACTACATAAACTGAGGGGGGTGGAGGAATTTTTATTAAAAAGGGAGTCTATCTGGATACACCAGTTCCAAACTATGCACCCTAAGGAACTGAATATGAATATTCCTCATACGATACTTTAGACTTGTCAACCCATTGTAGTTCTTATGGAAATCATCTCTCACTCTCTTTGTTTAGTGTCCAATCGAACTTCAGATGGCGGGGTCCAGATCGAATTTTGCCAAAATCAAAGATGGAAATCAACTGAATGAACTCCGATTCACTCATCTCTATCAGTAGTCCACAGCAACAGTCACTTACAAGGTTGCCATCAGTGCTAATAAATATTCTGAGTACATACTGGATGGTGGACAGCTTCAGTAAACCATAGCCAGTCTTGTACGAGGTGCTTCAGATATCTCTCTTTTTCTCCCAGTATACAAATGGACAGGTTCTGATATAAACATCTCTGTTAATATTAAACTAATCTTCCAATCTAGAAATGGAGTTGATTGTTTTAGTCTAAAAAGCAGGGTTTTACCTATGTCCTTTAGGCCTGACCAGGTATCTACTATAATCAGTATAGGACTGCTTTAATACAATGTAATTTTTCAGTTTTGTTCTTGCTCGTTGCTCACTAGTACCAATACTTTTACTACCAGCAGAAGAGATATCCCTTTCAGGAGAAACAGAAAACAAGCTACATTCGATTTTTGAGCTGACACCTTGGCAACAAAGAGCTCTTTTGCGAAGGCTCCACGTCATAGTGCAGAGACCCTGTTTGCGCCATTATCTAAAAACATGACACCTGAGGAGAGTTCAAGTGTCATCCATTCTGCAATGATATTCCACAGTTTATCCAAGAGATTGACATGAATTACTTCAGAGAGGAGGATGATGATGGGGATGCTGCTGCTGAGGCTGATACCCAGTGTGCCGTCATGATTATGTACCATTTAGTTTGACCAGTACCACGTGTCCACACAGAGTGAATAGCTGGAACAATTGTATTTTTCATGGCCATGGTGACTTTGTCTTTAGCTTCATTGTACAGATATCCAATGGCTTTTCTAGAGAAGTGAAATGTAGATGAAATTTTAAATCATATACCATGGGCTCATAACCTCCAATAATCTGCATAAACACAGACAAGGAAAATCAAGCGCAAATATCCATTAAAGAGGATCAATTAATAAACTGTGTGAAAAAAAGTGATAAGTAGTAAAAATACAGTCCTTGGAAATAGTGCAGCTTCTCCAGAAATAGACTCTTTCCAAGTCTAAGAAAGTACGGAGAAACAAGATCTGGAGCGTAAAAATATTCCAAGGGCATATGAAATATAAAACAGCAAAAAATATATATAGTATAATACTGAACCACTTAAAAAAACAGTGATTAATACAGTAACACACTATATATATTTTTTCTGTTTTATATTTCATATGCCCTTGGAGTATATTTGTGCTCCGCATCTTGTTTCTCCGTACTAATCTGCATAATTTACAAAATTTGATGCAGATTGAATGCTAACATAGAAGTCTAGTGATCTGCTGTTCAACAGGGTGTCTGTAATCAAACATTTCTCTTGCAAATGACTTTCATAGTTAATTATCTGTGACCAGTAGAGTAGTTACTTTGAGAAGAGGGCTTAGACTCTTCACCATCTGGGGCAATTTAGCATCAGCAACACTTGAGGAGTCTTGAGACGATATGGGGTGAGAGGGGATGCTTTTGGTTGTTGGGGATTCTGATGAAAATGAAAAGTATCTACCAATGCTACGGCCACTAATTGATACTGCACTCTACCTTGGTAATAAGAGTTGGTCCTCTACGAGTGAATTACTTTGGTTTAAGTGGCGTAACATGGTGGAAGTATGTCTGCTTATTTTTGCCTGACTAAGGCCTTATTACACGAAGTAAGAGAAATAATTTGTTCCACTGACGCAGTGTGCTCTTTCTTTGATCTCTCAAGCTCAGAATATGAGTGGTCTGACGATGATATGGAGCATAGACCTGTACTCCATATCATCAATTTAACATGTGTTCACCACAAACTGGACTAAACTACGAGGCTGAGGTGGGGATGTATATAACCGCCGCCCTACAATCACTGGACCAGGTCAGGAGTCAGTGTCGTGTAGCCGGGACAGGGTAGGAGAGTTCGGGTAGGTTGTGGTACTTGCCGAGGTCCGGGGTACGACAGAAGAGAGGGGCAGTTATCGATAAGCCGTGGTCGAGGAGAGAGCGGGAATCCAAAACCAAGCCGAAGTCCAGAAGATATGGGTCCAGTTACGAACAGGGGTCACAACACAGATCAGACAAGGCACAGCAACAGGCAAAAGCAGGAAGCAGCAAGCCCAATACATAAACAACAGTTTATGCTCCGCAACTAGCACAGAAACAGACAGGGTAATAAAAGAGGTAGGAACCAATCAGGGGGCAGCAGGAGAGTGACGTCACGCATAGGATACCAGCCGATAGGAGGAAGCAAGATTGGCTGCAGGTGAGAGGCAGCTGATACCTTTCTTGAGATTACCTGCCGCACTGCGTGCATGCACAGGGGCAACGTGACGTGAGGCAGGCCCGTCGCCAGCGGGACCAAGTGCCGTTGCGGGAAGAAGACTCTGAGTGCGGTGTTCGGGTGGCGCGCACACGCAGATCTACGTGCACAGCAGGTATTGTTGTGTGACGCGCCCGAGAGGCGGGACCTAGTTGTGATCCTGATAGAGACAAAAGGTGGATGATCTTAGGCATGCTCTTGAGAAAGGGGCACTGTAGTAGTAGTAGTAGTAGTAGTAGTAGTGCTACTAGAACAACTAGATACTCAAAGTCTTTCCTTGCTGCTGAAATATATTTTTGTACCTTCTTCATGGAGGACTCTGCCTTGGTCTTTGGACGTTGGTTTTTCACTACTACTAGTACTTTGTACTAGATTATGCTGTTAAATAGACTGATCCATATTGGGAAAGAGAGTAAAACAAACCATGAACTGCAGTGCAGACTAATATAAACAATAGGCGTAGCTGCCCAGCAACAGCCTGATGTCGTAGGGGAAAAAAAGAGGACTAGGGTTACTTACTTAAAGAAAAAAGAGGACTAGGGTTACAAGGATAAATGGGCAACTTGCAATTTAAAATGGGGATAAATTAGGTGAATCCTTGATGTAGAAGAATTTAGGAGTGCTTGTAGACAGCAGTGTCACGGGAGACCAGTACTTTAACACCAAAACCACCGGGATCACTAGCACAGACAGGACAAAGTTGTAGAATAAAATGGGGTTTATTCTGGCACGCCAGCAGACAAACAAAGATGTACAAAACACGATACAATACCAACTGGGGGCCTGGGGAGTAGACTCTAGCCTCGCTAGGTGCAGGGGCCTACTTCAAGAAGGCTTGTCCTGTCCGCTCCCCATCCAGGATCTCAGAGGGCTGATCACACAGCAGCCCCTCTGAGATATCTCTCCAGGTGGTCACTGTAAAAGATCAAACTCCTTCACAGAATGGTATAGTTTTGGGCATCACTCCATAAAAAAGACATTATGGAACTAGAAAAAGTGCAGAGCCCCCGAATTAATAAAGGAGATGGAAAATCTGACTTATGAGGAATGGCTAGATAAATTAGATTTATTTACATTACAAAAGAGGTGTCTTAGAGGGGACAATACAAAGGTCTTTCAAAAGAACTATTCATCCCAAGGGCAGTACAAAGGACACACGGTCATCACAGAGGAAAGGAGATTTCACCAGCAACAAAAGGAAAGGGTTCTTTACGGTAAGGGCAGTAAAAATGTGGAATTCATTACCCATGGAGACTGTGGTGGCAGATACAATTGATTTGCTCAAAAAAAAGGTTGGACATCTTTTTAGAAAGGAATGGAATAAAGGGATATACCAAATAAGTCAACATGGGAAGGATGTTGATCCAGGGAGTAATCCGATTGCTATTAATGGAGTCAGGAAGGAATTTAATTTTCCCCTCATGAAACATCATTGAATGATGTTTCACTGGGGTTTTTAGTTTGCCGTCCTCTGGGTCAAAATACTGAAAATACAAATATAGGATAAAGTATGTCGTCTAAATTTAGCAAAGGCTGAACATGTCCTTTTTCAACCGCATCTACTATGTAACTATAAAAAAAGTAATTGAAACCCTGGTTTTATCAGCTAAATTAAAGGGGATAATTAAAATCAGGAGTTTAAATAATTAGGTAGAGCTTAAGATGTGAGTTTGGGAGGCCCCATCCTACAAACTTTGTGAGTTTGGTCTTCATCATACAGGTGTGTGGAAACATGTCATGCCATGATCAAAAGAAATCGGAGGACCTCAGAAAAGCAATTATTGATCCTCATCAGTCTAGAAAGGGTTACAAAACCATTTCTAAGGATTTGGCGAATTAACTGTAAAACAGATACAGTAGTCTACAAGTGGAGAAAGTTCAAGACCACAGTCACTCTACCCAGGAGTAGTCGTCCTACCAAAATCTCTCCAAGAATAAACCGGCAAATCATCCATAAAGTCGCAAAGAACCCCAGAAAAACATCCAAGATCAACATTCCAGTCTTGTATTATCTAGTGTGAGTGTTCATGACTCAACTATTAAAAAAAGACTGAACAAGAATGGTGTTCATGGAAGGATAGCCAGGAGGAAACCACTGCTCTATAAAAAGAACATTGCTGCCCGTCTGAATTTTGCCAAAGAGCACATACAGTAGATGACAGATGAGTCAAAGTTAGAAAATGTTTGTCCTCAATGAGGTTATGTTTGATGAAAATCAAGCATTGCATTTGAACAGAAGAGCCTCATCACAAACATCAAGGATTTTTGTGGGAGTGTGATAGTTTGGGGCTGCTTCAGGACATGGACAGCTTGCAATCATTGTCACAACCATGAATTCTGCATTGTAACAGAAGATTCTAGATAGGCCAGCAACCCGTGAGCGGATGTTGAAGCAAAAGCGGGCATGCAGCAAGACAATGATCTAGCAAAGAATGGCAGCAAAAGAAGAAAGTCTATGTTTTAGAATGACCTAGTCAAAGTTCAGACCTAAACCCCATTGAAATGTTGTAGCAGAACATGAAGCAAGCTGTCCATGCAAAGAAGCCATCAAATGTCACCGAGTTGACGCAGTTCTGTAAAGAGGAATGGGCCAGAATGCCGTAAAACCGATGCAAGAGATTGACCAGCAGGTGCAGGAAATGCTTGAGTCTTTGCTACTCAAGGGGTACTGAATCTAAAAATTCACATACTTTTTCAAACATGGATATCGAATGTTTAATCATTTGTGGATAAATAAATGTGGAAAAAGTATCATGTTTTTGTGTCGTTTGTTTGATCAGGTTATCTTGATTTATTATTAGGACTTAGATTAAGATTTTATAACATTTTAGGTTTGAAATTTGTGAAAATACAAAGTGGTTCACAAATGTTGTCTCACCACTGTACTGTATATAGACACACACACACACACACACACACACACACACACACAGTAGCTCATATAGTGCGCTTAATTTTAACCCCTTAGGCACCATATACATGTTACGCATACCATGATATTGGCAATATTATTGTTTTGTTTCTTCTTTTCTCTTTCCAGTAATACAAATACAAAATACAGTGCCAAATTGGTAGTGTAGGACCTGCAAATAGGGTCTACCAGACATGGTTGCAAGCTTGTAATGTTTTCATAAATCATATATATGTTAAACTAGCTGAGAGACCCGGCGTTGCCCGGGATGTAATGTTCCCGCTCCCCTCTCTCTCCTCTCTCCTCCCCCCTCTCTCTGTTTGTCCCCCATTCACATCAATGCAGTCCCCCCCCCTCCCTCCTTTACAGCTTCATGCAGTGTGTGTGCGTCAGTCAGTGTGTGTGCGCGCGCGCCAGTGAGTCTGACGCAGAAAGAAAAACACACACAGACTGAATGACTGACGTACACACAGTCAGTGTGTGCGTGTGTGTGCCTCAGTCAGTGTGTGCGTGCGTGTGTGCGGCAGTCAGTGTGTGTGCGTGCGCGCCAGTGAGTCTGACGCAGAAAGAAAAACACACACAGACTGAATGACTGACGTACACACAGTCAGTGTGTGCGTGTGTGTGCCTCAGTCAGTGTGTGCGTGCGTGTGTGCGTGTGTGCGTGTGTGCGTGTGTGCGTGCGGCAGTCAGTCAGTCAGTCAGTGTGTGTGTGCGTGCGTCAGTCACTGTGTGTGTGTGTATGTGTATGTGTG
Source organism: Ascaphus truei (assembly GCF_040206685.1). Classification (NCBI taxonomy): domain Eukaryota; kingdom Metazoa; phylum Chordata; class Amphibia; order Anura; family Ascaphidae; genus Ascaphus; species Ascaphus truei. Next base: position 177,816,121 of record NC_134487.1, on the reverse strand, counting down.
TATGTGTATGTATGTATGTATGTGTGTGTGTGTGCGTGCGCGCGTCAGTCTGTGTGTGTCAGCGCCGGGGAGGGAGGTGAGTGGAACGCCGGGGAGGTGATGTAAGTGGAGCACCGGGGAGGGGAGCACCGGGGAGGGGAGTGGAGTCAGCGCCGGGGAGGGGAGGTGAGTGAGCGGCGGGGAGGTGAGTCAGCGCCGGGGATGTGAGTGAGCGCCGGGGAGGGTGGTGAGTGGAGCGCCGGGGAGGTGATGTGAGTGGAGCGCCGGGGAGGGGAGCACCGGGGAGGGGAGCCAGGGGAGGGGAGCCAGGGGAGGGGAGGTGAGTCAGCGCCGGGGAGGTGAATGAGCGGCGGGGAGGGAGGTGAGTTTGATGGGGGGGTAGGAGGTGTGTGTGTGTATACCCGGCGTTGGGCAGAGGCAGGGTGGGGGGCGTAAAAGGCAGGGGGGGCGTAAAAGGCAGGGGGGGTGTCAAAGGCAGGGGGAGTGAGCGCCGGGGAGGGGAGGTGAGTCAGCGCCGGGGAGGGAGATGAGTGTGATAGGGGGGAGGAGAGGTGTGTGTGTGTGTATACCCGGCGTTGGCCGGAGGCAGGGTGGGGGGCGTAAAAGGCAGGGGGGGGGCGTCAAAGGCAGGGGGTGGCGTAAAAGAAGTGGGGGGGGTGGAAGTGGGGGGGTGGGGAAGTGTGGGAGCGACACACACGCGACACCTACCTGTACTTCCGGGCGCCACCATCTTCTCACTCGGCGCCGCAAGGGAGGAAGGGGGTCCTTCCGGGCGCCACGAGGCAGCCTGCCTGTTCCAGTTGGAGCGGCGGCGGGGAGGGAGAGAGGTGAGTTGGAGCGCCGAGGGGGAGAGGTGAGTTGGAGAGAGACCCGGCGTTGCCCGTGAGTTAAATTTCCCGCTCCCTTCTCTCTCCCTCTTTCTCCATTCTCCCCAGAGGGGAGGGACAAACAGTGGACAGGAGGGGGGGGATGAACAGTGGACAGGAGGGGGGGGACAGACAGTGGACAGGAGGGGGGGACGGACAGTGGACAGGAGGGACGGGGACAGACAGTGGACAGGAGGGACGGGGACAGACAGTGGACAGGAGGGACGGGGACAGACAGTGGACAGGAGGGACGGGGACAGTGGACAGGAGGGACGGGGACAGTGGACAGGAGGGACGGGGACAGTGGACAGGAGGGACGGGGACAGTGGACAGGAGGGACGGGGACAGTGGACAGGAGGGACGGGGGCAGTGGACAGGAGGGACGGGGGCAGTGGACAGGAGGGACGGGGGCAGTGGACAGGAGGGACGGGGGCAGTGGACAGGAGGGACGGGGGCAGTGGACAGGAGGGACGGGGGCAGTGGACAGGAGGGGGGGCAGTGGACAGGAGGGGGGCAGTGGACAGGAGGGGGGCAGTGGAAAGGAAGGGGGGGCAGTGGACAGGAAGGGGGGGCAGTGGACAGGAAGGGGGGGCAGTGGACAGGAAGGGGGGGCAGTGGACAGGAAGGGGGCAGTGGACAGGAAGGGGGCAGTGGACAGGAAGGGGGGGCAGTGGACAGGAAGGGGGGCAGTGGACAGGAAGGGGGGCAGTGGACAGGAGGGGGGGCAGTGGACAGGAGGGGGGGCAGTGGACAGGAGGGGGGGGGCAGTGGACAGGAGGGGGGGGCAGTGGACAGGAGGGGGGGGCAGTGGACAGGAGGGGGGGGCAGTGGACAGGAGGGGAGGGCAGTGGACAGGAGGGGGGGGCAGTGGACAGGAGGGGGGGGCAGTGGACAGGAGGGGGGGCAGTGGACAGGAGGGGGGGCAGTGGACAGGAGGGGGGGGCAGTGGACAGGAGGGGGGGGCAGTGGACAGGAGGGGGGGGCAGTGGACAGGAGGGGGGGGGGCAGTGGACAGGAGGGGGCGGGCAGTGGACAGTGTCGCACACACACACACACACACATATCTCAGTTGATGCGCCCTTTCTCAGTTCCGTTTGGCGCCGGAGGTGGGGGAGCGACACACACACGCGACACCTACCTGTACTTCCGGGCGCCGCCATCTTCTGACTCGGCGCTGCGAGGGAGGAAGGGGGTCCTTCCGGCCGCCGCCATCTTAGGCGCCGCGTGGCAGCCTGCCTGTTCCCCCGCCGGGGAGGGGGAGAGGTGAGTTGGAGCGCCGCCGGGGAGGGGGAGAGGTGAGTTGGAGCGCCGCTGGGGAGGGGGAGAGGTGAGTTGGAGAGCCGCTGGGGAGGGGGAGAGGTGAGTTGGAGCGCCGCTGGGGAGGGGGAGAGGTGAGTTGGAGCGGGGTGGGGGAGAGGTGAGTTGGAGCGGGGAGGGGGAGAGGTGAGTTGGAGCTGGGAGGGGGAGAGGTGAGTTGGAGCGGGGAGGGGGAGAGGTGAGTTGGAGCGGGGAGGGGGAGAGGTGAGTTGGAGCGCTGCTGGGGAGGGGGAGAGGTGAGTTGGAGCGCCACTGGGGAGGGGGAGAGGTGAGTTGGAGCACCGCTGGGGAGGGGGAGAGGTGAGTTGGAGCAGGGAGGGGGAGAGGTGAGTTGGAGTGCCGCCGGGGAGGGGGAGAGGTGAGTTGGAGCGCCGCCGGGGAGGGGGAGAGGTGAGTTGGAGCGCCGCTGGGGAGGGGGAGAGGTGAGTTGGAGCACCGCTGGGGAGGGGGAGAGGTGAGTTGGAGCGCCGCCGGGGAGGGGGAGAGGTGAGTTGGAGCGGGGAGGGGGAGAGGTGAGTTGGAGCGCCGCCGGGGAGGGGGAGAGGTGAGTTGGAGTGGGGAGGGGGAGAGGTGAGTTGGAGCACCGCTGGGGAGGGGGAGAGGTGAGTTGGAGCGCCGCCGGGGAGGGGGAGAGGTGAGTTGGAGCGGGGAGGGGGAGAAGTGAGTTGGAGCGCCACTGGGGAGGGGGAGAGGTGAGTTGGAGCGGGGAGGGGGAGAGGTGAGTTGGAGCACCGCTGGGGAGGGGGAGAGGTGAGTTGGAGCACCGCCGGGGAGGGGGAGAAATGAGTTGGAGCGCCGCCGGGGAGGGGGAGAGGTGAGTTGGAGCGGGGAGGGGGAGAGGTGAGTTGGAGTGGGGAGGGGGAGAGTTGAGTTGGAGCGGGGAGGGGGAGAGGTGAGTTGGAGCGCCGCCGTGGAGGGGGAGAGGTGAGCATGAGCGGGGAGAGGTGAGTTGGAGTGCCGCTGGGGAGGGGGAGAGGTGAGTTGGAGCGCCGCTGGGTAGGGGGAGAGGTGTGTGTGTGTGTGTGTGTGTGTGTGTGTGTGTGTGTGTGTGTGTGTGGCGCCGAGCCTAGGGGAAGAGAGTGGCAGTTGGGTGACGTCACACCCACCAATCTGATTGGCCAGAGGCTGAGGACCAATCAGATTCACCGCAGATAGCACTAACCATTCGATTTTATATATTAAAATAATCCATTCGGCTGGGCCGAGCGGGCTAGAAATTGCCAGACCCGCATGCCGGAGGGGACTCTCCGTGGTGGCCAAGTTTCAGCTTGCTACGACCCACCGAACAGGTGATAACAATAATACATTTTAAACTGACATGTGTTTGAAATTGCATTTCTCTGCCATTGAAGTCAATGGCAGAATCACATTTTACAGTTACCCATACTCCGTTCTGTTGATCGGAGAGGAATTTGCCATGCAATCATGCCGGAGCAGTGACTACATGGTGGCCAAATCTCAGCCCTCTAGTCCTTACAGAACTGGAGATATGGGTTTACACTTTGTACACTTTTGGACTTTGTGTTTTTACAGCCACGTGACTTTTCTCCGCCATTGCGGTCAATGGTGGGACGCTCATGGCCGACGTGACCCTTTCTCGCCGCCATTGACTGTCAGACCGGTTGGGGTCAAGTAAGGGGGTTCCCCTGAGCTAGGGGCAAAATGAATTAACCCACTTGCTGCCCTAGGACCGGAGATACAATTTTAATATGACTGAACTTGGCTGTGACCAAGTTACCACACCAATTGAGTGATCAAAGCTTTTCTATTGATATTGTATCCGCTTTCAGGGTTTGCGGTTTGGCTAGCTGCCAACTCGTTCCTGGAGATCGGACTCGAGGAATCACCATTTAAATACATTACTCCATTCATTTCAATGGCGGAGTTCTGCTCGTCCTCTCGGGCACCACCTGCTGGTCTTTGCTGATATTAGGCCAAAACCACGGAAATCTCCATTGTCTTGCATGGCGCTCCAATGGCGGCCTAAGGGATCATCTGCAAATGGGGATAGAAAAGGCGGGAAGGGGAACAAAGGGCAATAAACAGGTTAATGCAATTCACCCTTTCCCTCCCGACCTGATCCAAGTGTAGGTGTTGGGTGCACACACTGTAAAGGGAAAAATACATATAACCAGGGGACAGACAGTTTGCAATGAGGCAGAGAAATAAAAACACTATTAAACATTATAACAGTTAACCCCTCGCCTCCCATACGATGGTGGGGGTGGCCCTGTGGGGTGTACCCCCTTTATTACTGGGGGCTACTTGAATGTTTAATACAGGATAATATTCAGGAATACTAAATGGAAAACAAAATTTGTAATAGGCAACATGGATTTATGAAGGATAAGTCATACCAAACTAGACTACAACTAGACACTGACCCCTCATTTATTCCCATAGGGGATCTGTGCAGTGAGCCCTTTACCAACAGGCTCATCCTGCGCTTACTGATTGGAAGAGGAATCAAGTAGGATAGCACTATAGCTTATTTTTTCTGATCCATCCTCCTACAATGGGCACGAGTGGGATTGCATTGCTCCAGTTACCTGTTAGTCTATAGGCAACAATTGTGTGTACACCTTTTCTAGAAGCATTTTATTAGCTAAAGATCAGATTTACTCAGTCAATAGGGATATAGAGAAAAGGGGGAGCACAGGTTGAAAAATTTGGGGTATGTATAGTATCTAAATAGATATTAGTGGGTGTGCTTGAAAGATATATCAAATCACTTACACGGCCTTGTGTAAATGCTCTCACAGCAAGGTTTCGTTGCGGTTTTCTTGTCTTTATGTTCCCTTGGTTGGTTTCTTTCTTCTTTTCAGGGCTTGGTTTTCTTCCTGGATTTCTTCAACAGTCCTCAACTTCCAGTGAGGATGTCCCCCTCGGAGTGAACAGATTTAAAGACAATTGTTAGAGGAGAATACAGACGATATATTATAATGTCCAATGCTTTCAACTCTGAAAATATACAAAAGCAGTAAATGCTGCAAGCACTCACACGGGCAAGTGTGAGTGCAATCCTAGGGGAAGGTATCTTTTTATCCAATGCGGTCTTCACACGTGGTGACCTATAGGTGTAATCAAGGTCTGGTATGTAATAATAGATACAGATCAAATGATACTCACACGGCCTTGTGTGAGTAAATGCACATCAAGGTGTCTTTAACTTGGATATTTTCTTTCTTCTTTTCAGGTCTTAATCTTCTTCCTGGTTTTCTTCAGCGGTCCTCAGCTCCCAGTGAGGATGTCCCCCTCGGAGTGAACAGATTTAAAAACAATTGTTAGTGGAAAAATATAAACGGGATTCTGTGATACCCCACTAGAAAAACCCAAACAGATATGCAAAAGCAGCAAATGCTGCAGGCACTCACACGGGCAAGTGTGAGTGCAATCCTAGGGGAAGGTATCTTTTTCTCTGATGGTGTCTTTGCACCTGATGACTCGTAAGGGTAATGGTGGTTTGGTATATAGTAATCTGTATAAATTAAAATAATACTCACACGGCCTTGTGTGAGTGAATGCACATCAAGGTGTCTTAAACTCCTTTGTAGTACTGGTAGTGCTAGATTCCAAGTGGGGAAGTGTAAGCAGATGGCCCCTCCTTGGTGTGGATATAAATTAGAACAATGTCACGGTTCTGGTGGACTACAATAAATGTTTTATTGTTAAAAACTCTAAACCCAAGAGGGGGAGATAGAAGATTCGAATATGGAGATAGGAGTTACCATCAAAGAAGGGATAATCGCAGTCACGAAAGGCATAGGGACTGGGAATGGAAAAATTCTCATGAGAGGGATTATAGACGGGAAAGAGAAGATAGAAGAGATCCACCAGAGAGGAGAGATGAAAGAGAGGGATACAGAGATAGGCGAGAAAGATCAAGACCTAAAGATAGAGAAAGAGAGAGCAAGAGATACGCCAGTAGATCCCCAATCAGAAGCCCGGTATGGGAAAGAATAAAACAAAACACTGGTGTAGCTTTTTTAGAACAAAGCCCTCCACACCCCACAGTAACAAAGAACAGGTACGACCCACTGATAGACATAAACACAGAGGAGAGACACCTAGGGAAAAGAGAAAGAGAGGAAAAAGAGGCAGAAGGAGGAAACAAAAGAAACAAATGAAGTAAAGGGAGTCTTTAATATCAGTAAAAAAATACTCACTAAAAATCAACTAAGTGTAATAGCTAGGGGCCTGAATTTTGCGCCCACTACCAAAGCAAGCGGTTTCAATACATTTTTAGACGCGAATAAATTCCTCAGACAATTGACTATGAAAAGATTCTTTCTCAATAAAGATGCCCAGAGTATGGAAGTATTAGGGGCATGCCAAACTACATCACCAACAGAAAATCCAGAGACCAATTTCGTACACTCAGAATTGAGAGAGAAATCCAATTTTAACCCAAGCAACAACAAGGGACATTTTTTAGAGGTTTATCATCAACTTATTTCGGAGGATCTAGAGAAACTAACAGAGCAAAAGAAACACTCTAAGGACAACCTCAGTAAGGAAGAAAAAGAAGCTCTTAAGATATTAACAGAGGATAGATCCATCACTATCAAGCCAGCCGATAAAGGTGGAGGCGTGGTAGTGATGGACATGGATTATTATCTACATGAAGCAGGACGAATTTTGGGGGACGATAAAACATATCAAAAATTAAACAGAGACCCAACCCCAAACCATAAACGAGAATTAGATGAAATACTTAACAGGGGGAAAACTATTGGTATATTGACCAAGAAATAATGGGGATATATTCACAGAGACAAACCCATCTTACCCATTTTTTATTTTTTACCCAAGATACACAAATGTTTGGAGGCACCCCCAGGAAGACCGATTATATCGGGTATCGGTTCCCTTACACAGAATCTATCCGAATACCTAGATGTCTTCCTCCAGAAGTATGCTATTAAGGGCAGATCATACCTTAAAGATACAATGCAAGTTCTGAACATATTGGGGGAGATAGAATGGCAGAATGGCTTTATGCTGGCCACGTGTGATGTTAAATCTCTATATACATGCATCCATCACTCGGATGGTATCAGGGCGATCGACAATATTATCTCAAAAGACACCACTATCAGGGATGAACAACGAACCTTTATACTAGATAGCATTAACTTCATTTTGAAACACAATGTATTCTGGTTCAATGACGAAATATTCCTCCAGCTACGTGGCACTGCGATGGGGACCAAGTTTGCACCCAGTTTTGCAAACATTTTTATGGCAGATTGGGAAGAAATGACAATTTGGTCAGTGCAAACTTGGTCTCATGGCATCGCTACATAGACGACGTCTTGTTCATATGGAAAGGGAGTGAAGAGGACCTGAAAGAGTTCATTAGATACCTAAATGACAATACAGTAAATTTGGAATTCACCTCGGAATACAGTTTTAACACTATCAACTTTTTAGACCTCACTATTTATGTGGAAAATAGCGAAATCAAAACAAAAACCTATTTTAAGAAAACAGATGCAAACAATGTTTTACTAACTTCAAGTTGCCATCACCCAAGATGGCTTAGCAACATCCCCCACGGCCAATTTAGGAGGATTAAGAGGAATTGCTCTGACATAGAGGTTTTCAAAGAACAGTCAAATACACTACAAGATAGATTTCTGGAAAGAGGTTATGAACACCAGTTGTTAAATAAAGCAGTTGATCAAATCAACTTGATCCCAAGGGAGACTTTGCTAAAACCAACCATTAAACGAACTGACACCACCTTCTCTACAGCATTCATTACCACCTACAGTTCTGATGCTGCCAAAGTCAAAAAGATTGTACAAAAACACTGGCACGTCGTACAAATGGACCCCATTTTAAAGGGACATATCCCACCAATCCCAAAAGTAATTTCCAGAAAAGCCCCTTGCATTAAAGCACAATTAGCGCCAAGCACATTCCGAAAAGAAATAAAAGAAAATAGTCAAAATTGGCTACACCCCCCGATAGGTTTTTTTAACTGCATTAATTGTAAGGCCTGTAAACAGGTAATGAAGGGCGACAAGGCAGCTCTTAATTCACATATAACAAAAGAAGAATTTAAAATTAAACAAGCAATCAGTTGCCGAACAGATTATGTTGTTTACCTGCTTACCTGCCCATGTGGTCTCCAATATGTAGGAAGTACCTCAAGACCACTGAGGGTACGCATCTTGGAGCACATGGGCAACATTCGAAAGCAGGTGTTAACACACAGCGTCTCTAGACACTTCAGTTTACACCATGAAGGAAACCCAGAAGGCCTAACATTCAAGGGAATAGAAAGGGTGGACCTCCATTGGAGAGGCGGAGACAGACTAAAGAAACTCTGTCAAAGAGAAACATACTGGATATATAAACTAAAAACTTTGACCCCAAAAGGGCTGAATATAGACATAGACCTGGGGTCGTTTATATAAGTTCCAGCATCCTCCGTCTCTCCTCGATCTTTTTCTCAAATCTTTCCCACTCACCCCCCCCCCCCCCCGTCTCCTTATACATCACAATTAATACTATATGCATAGTGCACAACAAAAATCACAATATGGTGTTTTTCGCACTAATTTGACAATTTCTTGAAAGTAATGTCAATATGGAATATCACACATGTGAATTCACCATTATCATTTCTGATCTTTTTTACAGATATGACCCACTTATGATACCAAACCAAAATACTTCATTTTTTAATATACAAGTTGAAACTGCACTGTAAAATTGTATGTTTTAAGTTTAAGCACTATCTTGCTGTGAAATGACATGACATAATACATGCGTAAGGCTTCATGTAGCAGTATAAAAGACTGCAATAGCTATTTTAACACAACATTTGGTGCTTTAGTTTAAAGCACGAATGTATTATACAGAAGTATATAAGAATATATATTTTTATTTTTTTATTTTGTATTAGACACTCTTAATATATTTGTTTAAAGTTTGTACACTATATTAAACTTTGTTTATAATAAGGTTACCACATTTGCATAAATAGTTCAAGCGATATTACCTTCTAGCATATGTGAAATAAATTATGTTATGACTATATTTTTAAAATAAATGATACAATACATTCTAAAGGCTTCATATAGCAATAAAAACTGCACTATCTAGTTTAATATAACATTTGGTGCTTCGGGCTATTGTACAGCACGAATCTATACGAAAGTATATATAGAAATGTATTTATACTTATATAAGATACCATTTTAAGACATTTGTTTAAAGTTTGTACACCTCATCGTACTAAACTTTGTATATCAAAAGGCTACAATATTAATATAAATTATTACCTACTATATGTGAAAATATATTTTGATTTTTACTATTCTTATTATTAATATTAATCAAAAATCAGTGTGCAAATAAGCGCATATTTACTCACTAAACCTTATTCAACACTTTAGAATATGTATAATAGGGGACACAGACACTAAATTGCACTGTCTTATATATATGTTTATTAATCACAATGTATAACAATATTTGTTTATTTAATCCTTTACAAAATCACCTTTGAAACATTACATGCACATTAATCACCCACGGAATTTAATCCAAGTTTTACACTAGGCATAATTAGCATTTAACAATCATTCATGCATCTTAATAAATTATACACATTTATTTGTTTTATTATGAAATATCACACATAATCACTCACTATAGGTAGGTCACGTTATTAATTGTCTTTTAAGTTAGTTATAAACTATATTTCTATTCTAGATTACGTCTAAATGTATTTATGTACGTGGTTTTAAACAGTATATGCGTTTAATTATATATTTATTTACTGCGTTATATCCTAGCAGATAATGGAGTGCAGTACACAGCACTCATTAGCTTTAATTGAAGAAAAGACATTAACCGAGGACATTGCTTAAAGTAGAATGGGGATTGGCTAACATTTACATAAATACTTGCCACGAACCTTAACCCCAAACTACGGAGCCTGAGGAAGACCAGAAAGGGTCGAAACGCGTTGCTCTCACCACTAAGCAATTTTGATCCAACACAGCCACCATCAAGGAGTGGATCAGAGAGGAGGCAGCACTATATCCGGACGCGGAGCAAGTTAGCTGCGTGCCACGAGATCCACGAGCTACATCCTACCGACGGGCTGCTTTTTCTATTTCTTTATATGCATTTTCATTGTTTTATATATTTGTTTCGTTTTTAGAGTTTTTAACAATAAAATATTTATTGTAGTCCACCAGAACCATGACATTGTTCTAATTTATATCCACACCAAGGAGGGGCCATCTGCTTACACTTCCCCACTTGGAATCTAGCACTACCAGTACTACAAAGGAGTTAAAGACACCTTGATTTGCATTCACTCACACAAGGCCGTGTGAGTATTATTTTAATTTATACAGATTACTATATACCAAACCACCATTACCCTTACGAGTCATCAGGTGCAAAGACACCATCAGAGAAAAAGATACCTTCCCCTAGGATTGCACTCACACTTGCCCGTGTGAGTGCCTGCAGCATTTGCTGCTTTTGCATATCTGTTTGGGTTTTTCTAGTGGGGTATCACAGAATCCCGTTTATATTTTTCCACTAACAATTGTTTTTAAATCTGTTCACTCCGAGGGGGACATCCTCACTGGGAGCTGAGGACCGCTGAAGAAAACCAGGAAGAAGATTAAGACCTGAAAAGAAGAAAGAAAATATCCAAGTTAAAGACACCTTGATGTGCATTTACTCACACAAGGCCGTGTGAGTATCATTTGATCTGTATCTATTATTACATACCAGACCTTGATTACACCTATAGGTCACCACGTGTGAAGACCGCATTGGATAAAAAGATACACATTTGCCCGTGTGAGTGCTTGCAGCATTTACTGCTTTTGTATATTTTCAGAGTTGAAAGCATTGGACATTATAATATATCGTCTGTATTCTCCTCTAACAATTGTCTTTAAATCTGTTCACTCCGAGGGGGACATCCTCACTGGAAGTTGAGGACTGTTGAAGAAATCCAGGAAGAAAACCAAGCCCTGAAAAGAAGAAAGAAACCAACCAAGGGAACATAAAGACAAGAAAACCGCAACGAAACCTTGCTGTGAGAGCATTTACACAAGGCCGTGTAAGTGATTTGATATATCTTTCAAGCACACCCACTAATATCTATTTAGATACTATACATACCCCAAATTCTTCAACCTGTGATCCCCCTTTTCTCTCTATATCCCTGTACAAATAAGGATCCTGGATAAGGATCCTATTGGGGTCAGAGCCATAGGACGAGAAGACGAACCTGAGGGCACCTTTGTTTATAAGGTTGTAACACTCATTGCTATATTTCCCCTGTTCTAGAATTTCACCAGGGAGCGCCCGGGTTTTTCCCTGTTCCATTACTCAGTCAATAGAACTTTATTTTATGTCACTGTAATTATCAGCCGATCCCCTATATATTTAATCTCTTTTTACTAAAACTTTTTGTTTTTTATTTGCGACTCATTCTCCATCTGTACCTCACGGGGACAGCTGACCAGTCTCTGATCAGCCCATCACCTGTGCTGTATATGGACTATCCTCTAACACGTAACACTGAAGTAACTAAGGAGGACATTCCCTCCACTCAGCCATTTTACATCCATTTCACTACTACGACTGGTTCCAAGTTTGAGTGCATGCAATTTGGGGTCAATCCTGTCATTCCCTTACCTAGGAGACTGCCGACAGGACCTCTCTCTTCTCTCTCATTTTTATATATGTCAAGAAATATCCTAAATATTTCCAAATACTCTTTCTCCTGATTTTTGTTTTTATATATAAAAACAACTTCGCTGCACTTGTTTGGACATTTAAAATGGATATAGCTCGGGGTCCCAAATAACCAAAATACTTCACTATAGCCAACAGTTCTGATAAATATTACTTAAATATGTTTCTAAAACGAATAATCCCAGCACGGCAAAACTGCATCAGATACTTGGAATCTCTGCAGCGCTAAATTAAGTTATTACTGGTCCAATTTATATGGTGGATCAATAAAAAGATGCAACATTGCCAACAAATTTCTGTTACTGTACCATTGTGCTGTGACCAGCAAAAATCATAAAAAAAAAAATAGTTAAGTACTGGCCAATGCATTTTCCAGATTGTAAATCAATATGGATCTAATATTAGCTCATCCGAGTGTGTATAATAACCAGGTGAGGAACAGGCTCTCCGCTGTCTGAACTATTATCCCATCTGGTTCAAATAATCTAACGGTGTGTGTGTGCCAGGTAATTCTGTTTGAAGTCTGGAAAGAAAGACTCCGTGTCATCATTAATATGTATTTATCGTAGTGCAAATAGTAAAACATTATGATCCCGTTTCGTATAAGAATAGAACTAAAATTAAAAAAGAAATTGACAGATGAGGGCCATTTGACCCAAGTAGTACTGTATGCCCATTTTCCTATGACAGGAAACAGCAGATTTCTCCCTAACACTGCAGCATTAACAAGGAAGGAAAGCATCACTGCAGGTGACAGAGGTTCATTAAAATGACATTTAAAATACATAAATCACAGATTCCATTACATACACTGCTGAGGGGCCTATAACACGTTGCAAAGAAATCCTCTACTACAGGATAATTCATGGTTGTAGGATTAAAGGGCTACACTTCACTAAGCAGAGGTAATTTGTCAATGCCCTCCTGCCAGCTGTTTAGAGGCTCTGCAGGTAAATGAAAACACAAAATAGGTTCACATTCCAGTTTGTGTATTTCCTTAACGCCAATTTTTACCTAACTGGGGCTATTTTTATATACACGACTTATTTCTGTTAATAAAACAGAAAAATCTTTTGACAATACAGCTATATTGAAAAGCTGGGGTGACAATAGGTCTTAAGGTGAGATGTGCGCTGCACTTTATGTACCTTACAGAAACATTGTACTTTGCAACGATTAAAGAAAAGACACCACCTTGTGTATTGTACACACAATAAATTTGTCTGGGAAGATTATCTGTAGCTTGCAGTTTCCTTTTGCCTATGGCAAAATGTAAGCCTATGTATGTACACTGGCGACACACTTTATTCGAGCTCGGCTAGTCCCACGAATTCGGGTATACCCGGGTGTATTGAGGTTTGTGACTGTTTTCTGCCCGAGTGCATTGAGGTATTTTCCAGGCAGGGATTGAAGCATTTTATTCCCGCTGGCTGCAATACTGCACAGTATATATATATATACTGCATTACAATTCATGAATTTATGCCATCTGGTAGACACGCGAAGCATTGCAGCCTATTAAATCCTAATCATTATCATTTAACAGATCAGCCGCCCGTCAGCCAGGCATGAACCCAGGCTGGGAAGGCAAACGCAACGGGGCTTGTCAGAGGTGAGGAGCGGCGCATTCCAGGTATCTGCCAGGTACAAACTGGGCATTTGCTCGAATAAAGTGTGTCGGTGCAGTAGATCTTTATTTGTATACTGCCATCCACGTACATTGCACTTTACAGCAGTAATGCACAGCATAATATGAGACAAAAGAGGAATATGCTCTACAGACAAAAAGTAAATATTAGGAAAAGGAGTTATATAATATAATGCATGTTCCATATTTCTGGACGATCCCTGGAGGTAAAAAACAACGAATGCCTTTTTTGCATACTTAAGGCAATCCCACATAGCAGGAATGAATAAATTTAGCAATGTAATCTTACATATAGTTACATAATAGGTTGAAAAAAGACATACGTACATCAAGTTCAACATATGCTACATTTTAGACAAATACATTATCCTATATTTGTAATTACAGTATATTGATCCAGAGGAAGGCGAACAAAAACAAGAAAAACAGTGAAATATCATCTAATGATATCTCATAAGGGGAAACATAAATTCCTTCCTGACTGCAAGAATTGGCAATCGGATTACTCCCTGGATCCGCATTCTTCCAATGTATACTTATTTGGTATATCCCTGAATAATCTCTCTCTTCTAAAAAGTTGTCCAACTTTTTTTTTCTTTTAAGATGTCTATTGTATCTGGCAGTCTCCATGGGTAATGAATTCCACATTTTAACTGCCCTTACTGTAAAATGTTCTGAAAGATTATTTTTATGGTTGATCTTACATTTTATTGTAATCCTTTTTTCATTATCCATTTTTGTCAATTTGATTGCCCTTTTGCAACTTTTGTTACATTTCTTATAACTCTGATATGCCTCCCCCTCTCCTTTTCCATTTCCTCCCCTACCTGATTATTTAGCCACATTGGTTTAGACTGGTTTCTTTTATATTTATTACCCAAGGGTATAAACTCATGTGTGCTTTGCAAACAGTTTTAAAGACTGCCCATTTATCTTCCACATTTTCCCTACAAAAATATCATCCCAATTTATTCCTGGAAGATCAGTCCTCAGTTTATTCATATTCAGACCTTTCCAACCCCAAATAATAATTAAGACCCTAGACCGTACCTCTGTCAAATGAGGCAGCAAGGGTAAATTAAAAAAAAGAAACCAGCTAGAAGTGAAAGATGCAGTCTCCTTTTTGCTAGAGGTAACTCACCTCCGGAACCCTCAACACTTTCGCCCCACAATGCCTTGCACTTAAAGGAACCACATGCTGTACCAACACAAGGCATTGTGGGGCAAAAATGTTGAGGTCCCAATGGTGGGCGACACACACTGCCTTCATAGCCTCCAGTTTCATGTCTTTAAGCCACGCAGTCCAATGACAAGGAGGCAGCAACTTTCGCTCATTTGCCCTGAATTTCCATTTGTCCCGTTTTCCAGCCATGTTTATATCAATGTTTATTTTTATTGGACTCACAAACAGTATATATCCCAAGGGGGTATGACAATATTACAGTGTAATCATGATGAGGTATTAGCATAACCATCACCATGATATGGACTAGGGTAACATTGCTCCAATAGGAAAGTCACACTTCCCAGCAGTACTCCCCCAAACATAACTTTGAGTAATATGTTTCTGGCTCAAAGACACTAATGAATCTCAGGGGTCCCATCATAAGTTGCCTCACTTGCTTTCTCGTCACAATTCACAGTCTATTTAAAGCTCCAGTTGGGCTTACAGTTGGAAAAATATTTATCTTTCAGAAAATGCCTTCCTCATCCTGCTCCCATAATTCACTATCAAATACTGCAGCGGTTTGAAACTTCAGAGATGTATTAATGTGAAACGTTTTCTTGCAGGACCAGAAATGCCTTATAATGGATCCTACAATACTGCGACTGAACTTGCAGCAGCATTCTTTACACAGTTAAAAAATAAATACCATATTAGTGAGAGCAAGAGCATATACCAGAACACTTATTACTTTTGGAAAGCAGCAAGAAGTGAAATAATGATACATAAAACGGGCTATCGGGCAGATAAGAGGTTAAAGGTACTTCTCCCCATGCCAAGTTGAAATGTGCTTGTATACATCAGATCCATTGAGAAATTAAATGACTCCCTCTCCCCCACAAACATGCTTTGACACTGTGGGTTCAACCTTAAAGCATTGCAAAACCCTTTTAAATATGTATTAAACCCCTTAAAAGTGTATTGTGATTCACAATACATTTTAAAGGTGTTTCACTGAATCTCAGGAAGCCTTGGTAATTTTCAGTTAAACAAGTTTAAAACAACTGCTTTAATATAAAGTAATAAATATTTTGGTTATGCTCTAACCTTTTCTACTTAAGAGGCTGGGCGGAAAACATTTTTGGATAACCACACCCCGGAGATTCCAGCTGCTGACCTTGACTACCACTCTCTAAATGACCAATCCCTTCCAAAATGAATTGTGGGTCAAAAGTATATTATAATCAGCTAGTGATGGGTACAATATATAGTCAAGACAAGAGGCGCTGCAGCAGTCTAACCAATCAAAACCCTCAGTGCAATATTACTTGTCATCATTTTTGATTGATAGCTGGCAAATGGAATTTCTCACTCATTAAAACGCGCCTCCCATTCTGCTGTCATAACTTCTTGGAATCAGAGAGCAGATTCTAGCAGGCTGCCATCTCTCGCTTGTACAATTAATAAGATTGTACGTTAAAAAAAATGCTAATTAATTTAACTGTGCACAGTTCACACTCCTGTCCAGGTGAGAAAGGTCAGTCTACATTCTGTGGTATGACAGCTCGTAAAATGAATTCCACGTAGCCCTTGCAGTTTATTGCATGGCTGGCTCGCCATGGTCCATAAAATTAAAATCAGCTTTGTTTTCCCTACTTCAATTATTTTCACTGGCTTGAACTGATGGAGAGAACTTTTTTTTTTTTAACATTCTGCAATAATCTGAGTCTAAAGTGACATACAAAGCAGGCAGTGTTGTTTTACGTTTGCTATAAAACAGAGGACAAGATCCAAATGTTTTTCTAGAAGTGCTCCCAACAAGCGATTACTCCACAGAAAGCGTGAACGTAAGGAGCATTTTGGAAAGTGCCAATTGGGGCCTCTTCCTAACCACTTCTTTTCTGAACCATGAACAGCCGAAGAATGTAGGAGTAACATTACTAGCGTTGTACCCACATGCGTCATTTGCACTAAAAGGAATACATAGTAGGCAATGTATAATTTGCTGTGAAGCAATTCCAATGAGCACTCCTCTGCAACCAACCTCCAAAATGAATATGATGTAATATAGAGCAACACTAAGCACGATTACCCGCCTTTAAACTTTGTTCTGTATAAACTGTTCTAAAATAGATGTGACATATAGGTATTCTGTAAAGCGTAACTTTCCATAACTTCCTAAACGTACTGTATTACTGATTTTGCACCGTTTGTGGCAAGCAACATGCTGTTAATACAGAGCAGTGACGATGTGCTTTATGATGTACACTTTTCCAGCACCCCTGGATTCAATCTACTGTTCGGCTTGCCAACGAAGAAATGAATATCAAATGTACAAAATGTTCATTTTGATGCAGACCCTGGTTGGGTTAATAATTGGATATTTGGATATGTTCTGAGTAGGGCCGTTGTTCTTTCATGAAGGTGTTTAAGGAAACCACTTATCTCTCGTTTTGTAACCATGAAAGGGTGATAAGTAAACTAATGGTAGTTAAAACTAGGTGTCTGATACCTTTGAGTGGAAACACTTGTACATTATTATTGAAAGGCGGTTTTTTTTTCAACTTCAGTTTTATTGTTGTTTCTTATATAAACATTATGCCACAAACCATTATGATGTACACCATCCTTTTTTTTTTTTTTTTTTAACATCGAATAGAATGTTCGTACAAGACATACATTAGGGGCTACCTACAACATTGGACAAGACATACCAAACAAAGGACCTGGGGAAGGGGACAGGGGGGAAAAGGGGCGAGGGGGAACCGGTGCGTCTGTTGCTTGGGTTTTGGTTCCTACTTTGGATCTTGTGTCGTTTAGTACTACGATTCTCTAAAGGACTTTCAACCTGTTTCCTGCTCTTTTCATGTCCTCGTGTAGTCGGGGCTGTCGTCAATTTCAGGTCTACTTGTCCGTCGCTATGTGGTGTAGGATCTCTTACCGTCAAAGGAGAAAGCACTTGTGGCTATTATTGATATATCGCGGCAGCGTCCACCACTGGGATATCCGTCTGGGCCAGCCATGGCGTCCAGACTTTTAGGAAATTTAGGCCGGTGTCATTAACCAGCCTCGTCAATTGCTCCATCCGGCAGACATGCCAAATCCTGTTTCTGATTTTTGGGATGATTGGTAGTTCAATTTGCTTCCATAATGCTGCGATCTCGCATCTTGTGGCTGTTGCAAAATGCGCGATTCATTTATGCGTCGCATTTGATAGACCCTGGATCCGTCTGCCCAAAAGGAACACCCACGGGTCCAAGGTAATCTCCAAATTGAGTATCCTTTGTAGCCAATCTCTAATTTGTTCCCAAACCGGGACCACTTTTCTGCAAGACCACAGCATGTGTTGCAAATCCGCCACCTCCCCGCACTCTGCTTTGGGCAAAGCGGGGAGTAGCCCCTCACAAATGTAGCTAATGTTGTTTGGGTGTAATACCACCGCATAAGGACTTTATATGCGTTCTCCTTTAACATGGTACATATTGAACATTTTGCTGCTGCCTGTAGGATCCTGTCCCATTCCTCGTCCTCTAAAGTCTCTCCTAAGTTGGCTTCCCACTGTCTGATGTAGCCAAGTCTTAATTCATTAGGTGTCTCAGGACAGATCACTTCCCTGTACATTCTAGATGTCAGTCCCCTTGTGTCGGTTCCTCTAAAACACAGCTGCTCAAAATTCGTTCTTACAGGTCTAATTGGGGTTTTGTTATAGAAATCTCTGATCTGGAGGTATCTAAAAAAAAAATCTTTGTTTGGTATGTCCTTTGTGGACTTAATTTGTTCAAATGTTTTTATATTTTTTCTTCCCTCCAGGTCCATAAGTCGTGTAATACCCGACTGTTCCCAAGCTAACAAATTCTGCCTATTCATCCCTGGAACGAAATCTGGGTTACCGATGATCGGTGTCATAAGTGAGTTCTTGGAGGTTAGATTACAGCTGTATTTAGTGGCCTCCCAAACCTTTAATGAACTGACTATAGTCTGGAGCGGCATTTCCATCCTAATGAACCCTTTCTTGGGTATCCAGATCAAATTGTGTAGTTCAATCGGTGTAGTTTCTCTAATTCTACCCATCTCCTTAAGCTTGGGCCCGTGTGCCATTGGATAATTTGACTTAATTGGGCCGCTTTGTAGTAAGCTAACAAGCAAGGTACCGCTAGTCCTCCTTTTATGGTGGGCCTTTTTAAGATACCCTTTGCAATTCTTGGGTTTTTCTTACTCCAAATAAATTTCATAATTTGTGACTGTAGGGAGAGGATGTCCGCCTTTACTATAGGTATAGGTAGACTCTGGAATAGATATAATATCTTTGGGAGGAGGTTCATTTTCACGTTATGTATCCTCCCAATCCATGAGATTCCACCTTTCATCCATGTCCTGAGATCCTCCCCCAACGTCTTAATCAGCCTGGGAAAATTGGCTTTGTATAAAGTTTTGTAGTCCCTTGTGATGTATACCCCTAAATATTTGATAGTGGAGGTTTGCCATTTAAAATTAAAGTTTATTTCTATCAGTTTTTCCACTTCTTTGGGTAAATTTATATTAAGCTTCCGATTTGGTCTGATTAATTTTAAACCCCGAAATTTGGTTAAATTTACTTAAAATCCGAACGACTTCCAGTGACGTCATCTAAGATGGTGGGTTAGTCAGGGAGCTCTAAGAACCCTCGAGCATAAAACGATCAGAAAAGACCTTTACCCCCTACAAAAACAACAGAGACGAGCCCTAAAAGACGTCTGAACCTCACAGCATGCCCCAGAAGGCAAAAGCGCCAGCTTCTAAAGGCGTCCCGAAATGTTTTCAGCCGCAGCAAAAACGCGGCCCTGCGAGCATGCAAGGACCCCAAGATGGCGTCGGACACCACGAGGCCGCATCCCCACAACGAGACGGAGGCACGCCAGCAGAGGAACCAACCCTGGAAAGGGAAATAACACGTACGTACCTAGAGGAACTCCTCTCAAACATGCACGACAGACTCCACAAAACCCTCAAGCAGGAACTCAGGGAAATGGTGACAGGCCTGCGAGAAGAGCTGGGAACTCTCACACAGAGAGCAGACGACCTAGAGAGCAAATTAGAAGAGTCATTGCAAGCTCAAGCGGCAGCAGATGATGAGATTATGCGCCTAGGAGACGAAGTCAGACTCCTGAAAGACAGCATAGAAGATCAGGAGAACCGGGACCGGAGGCAGAATCTCCGGATTCGGAATGTCCCGGAAACGGTTCTCCCTGAACTAATAAAACCCTATCTGATTGATCTCCTCAATACACTCTGCACGGGCCTGGACAGAAGAGACCTAGAAATAGATCGTGCACACCGCGCACTAGGCCCCCGCTCAAATGACCTGAAACGAAGGCGGGACATCATAGTACGCCTCCATAGTTACTCCACGAAGGAGAAAGTGATGGCGGCGAGCAGAGAGGCGAATAACCTGACCTTTCAGAATGAGCCGGTGCAAATATTTAGTGACCTCGCTAGGATCACAGTTGAGCGACGCCGAGAACTCAAGCCCCTCACCCAACTACTGCGGGAAAACAACATACCCTACCGGTGGGGATTCCCGTTCCGGCTTGTAGTAAGCAGAGGAGGAAAGCAGAGATCTCTCAGACTACCAGAAAAGATGCAGGGATTCGCCCGCGAACTAGGCCTGATGCTGCCACCTGCACGGAACAACGCGTGGAGAGAACCACGAGAAGCAAGCCAGGAGCGGAGATCCATCAGAGCGTCGGAGAGATTGGCCGGCCAGCAGGAGCAACAGACCTGATCGCCCGGAGGAGAAGCCCTGCGATCCAGAGTCCTTGTTTTCCTTTTGGGGGCCACGGGGGAGGGTGGAGGGCCTACACGGATCCATTTGCTGTTGTTCTATTATCCAGTTGATCTGAGAGACCCCGGCACCCCATGGCACGATCAGCGGGAGCCGACATGTACACCTTTGTAAGCAGAACAGGCGAGTTGAGAAGCGCGGAGGCGGGAGAGGGGAAACCTGATCCACCTGGCAGCCTCACCTGCCAAGCCCCGCTGGGAACTCCTCGACCTACCCGTGGACATCGCCCAGACCAGGTTTGTATGTCCTCCCCCCAGATAAACGTTAAATCTGGGCCCAACAAGATATAGCTGGCCCCCCACTTAGACTGATACAAGAACCGTTACCCCTGTTGAGACTGTTGAGCACCCCCTCCGTGCTGCGAAACCCACCCCTCCCCACCACTCTTATATGCAGTTCAAATCCCTGTTAAGAACCACGTTATAGTTACGTTATAATGTCTTTCACTATCTGCCTCAATAAACTAAAAAGTGGACCAACCCCCCCCCTCCCCCAGCGCGCTAAGATGGGCGCACAACAGAATAACCACCATACTACAATTAACATCGCACTCCCAGAAACAAACAGCCAACTATGAACCACATATGTTTCCCATCAAAGAGTCTCCTACCCCCTTCCCCCTCCGCTCCCCTCCCCCTTTCTCCCTGCCATCCCCCCCCCTTTTCCTCCTTGCCTTTCCCCCCCCCTTTTTTCTTGCCTTCCCCCCCTACCCCCTACCCCCTACCCCCACCCATTCGCCCCCCCACCCCCTCCCCCCCTTCCCTTCACTGACCCTCCCCCCCTCCTAAAACGCTCGCCACTTAGCCACCCAGCACACCGATCGTCTCACCTGCCACTTCAAAAACGCAAAATGCCACGTCCCCCAAAGCACCTCAAGACAGAATAACGAGCGGGACAGTGCCCTGAGACGACCGCACTGCTGCAAGCAGCTGCTATACTGAATGTAACTAGCAAGTCAGCCCACACCCCCACAGATGCCCAATCACGGATACACAATAAGCCTCCCACGGACCTACCCTCAATCACCCCCCCTCCCCCCACTCCCCCCTCCCTCCCTCTTCCTCCCCCCGCTCCTCCCTCGGATATGACAATAAGTACGAACCCCATCATAAAGGTTCTCCACCTCTCTATACGCAATCAAAGCTGAGGTCACCTCGATATAACTGTTTGTATGAATTACCAATGTGAATAACTGTATACCTACTGTATAAGTGAATCAAAGCAATGTGCCAAAATACTCCCCGTAACCCCCCCCCACTACCACCTACTCCCCCCACCCCCACCCCCCCTCCTAAAACGCCCCCCATTTAGCCACCCAGCACAAGGATCGCCTCACCTGCCACTCCAGAAACACAAGGTGCCACGCCTCTCAAAGCATCCCAATGAAGAATAACGAGCGGAACAGTGCCCCGAGCTGACCGCACTACTTAAATAAACTGCTACGCAGTATGTAGCTAGCAAGTTAATCCACATACCCAAAGGTGTCCAACCACAGACTCACAGCAACCCCACTACGAACCTACCCCCAAACCCCCTCCTCCTACCTCCCACTTCCCCCCTACTCCTCCCCCGTCCCCCCCCCCCAGATACTACAATGAACACGAACCCCATCACAAAGGTTCCCCACCCCCTCATATGCAACCAAAACTGAGGTTATCATGATATAATTGTCTGTAGGGCTTACCAAGGTAAACAATTGTATATCTACCGTACAAGTGAATCAAAGCCCTACACCGCAATCACAATGAATAAGAACCCCATCACAAAGGATCTCCACCCCTCTATATATATCCAAAGCTGAGGTCTTCATGATATAATTGTTTGTATGACTTACCAAGGTGAATAATTGTATATCTACTGCACATGTGAATCAAAGCAAGGCGCCAAAATGCTCCCCACTACCCCTTCCCACCACCACCCACTCCCCCCCACCCCACCCCCCATACTCCCCACTGCCACCCTTTCCTCCCTCTTGCCCTCCCCCCTCACATTACCCCTCCCCCCCTCCTCTCCCCAAGATCCACGCTTTTATAGACCCAACGACATGCAAAAGTACCAATGTATACACAGGAGAAATGTAAAAACTTCGATCTCACCCACAAAGTACCTCTCCAAGAACTGGACGTATCGAAGAGAGTACCCACTCCTGTTTACCACGAACATTGATACATAAAAGTATGCATGATAGCCTAATATCAATACCTATCTACCTACTGTTAACATACCTTCACCTGTGATGTTGAAACGCTCTCTAGAATCTCTTTTTTGACTTATTTATCTCCCCCCCTCACCCCCTCCCCCTTCCCGCCCCCCCACCTGCCGCCTTTCCCCCCCTCCCCACCCCTCCCCCTCTTCCTCTTTCGCATACCCCAAGACGAAAAAGCCCACAAACCACAGCCCCCAAGAGGACAACCCCTACCCCGGGGGAACCCCCCCCCCCCAGGGGAACCCCCCCCCCCGGGGAACCCCACCCAGAGAATTCAGGGGGAAAAAACAAAGAACCAGAGGGTTCGCCCCCCCCCCTTCAATGCCCACCGGCTGCCGACACCGGAGTCAACCCCGATGGGCACGGATGCCCAAAAGCCGGTCGCCCAAGGACCAGGCAAATACCTGTTAGGTTCAAACATGAACCTCATCTTCTTCCTCTCCTTACTGCTGACCCTGTCCCAGCAGTCCTACCCCCCACCCCCCCCGCCCCCCTCCCTCCTCAGCCCACTCAGTTAATCTTTCAAAAAAACATGCCACCCCGAGATGTTTGCCAGGGCTAAGAACACACTTAAGCCATACAATCAAGACCCCCCCAGATGGGAAGGGAGGGATCTTAAAAACCACGACCACAAAAGCTACACATGGCTTCTAACGCCCCAGTGAAGATAGTATCACTTAACGTCAAAGGACTTCAAAATAGAAAAAGGAGGCTAGCCCTCCAAGACATGAAACAGGCAGGGGGAGACATCGTATTCCTACAGGAAACCCACTTCACATCACAAGACCCCCCAAATTTATTCAAAAAAGTGTTTCCAACATGCTTTTTCGCATCATTCAGTAGTAAATGAGTAGGGGAGTGGCTATACTTATCAGACAAGGAACTCCATTTAATCATGTCAAAACAACCATGGATGCAGAGGGTAGATTTCTCGTGATATATGGCTCCTTAGCGGGCTCAGCAATCGCTCTAATCAATGTATATGCCCCAAACGAAAACCAAACAGAATTTCTGAAAACAGTGCTTGAGGGCATTGACCCGGGATATCTGTCATCGATGATAGTGGGGGGAGACCTAAACATGGTCTTTAACCCCACCGAGGACAGATCAACCGCAATGGGTCACCCCCATACAACCCACTCCCAAATCACGGGGAAAAGGTTCAGGGAACTAATGGACGAGTTCTCATTGGTGGACATATGGAGATCCCAACATCAGGGCCAGAGAGACTATACCTTTTACTCAGCACCTCACCAGACCTATTCGCGCATAGATTATTTTCTGCTGACCAAAAATATCTTAGAGGCAACCACGAAATCAGACATCGGCCCCATCACGTGGTCAGACCATGCCCCAATCACCGTGACCCTATCCACACCATTCGAAAAGACGACATCGTATTCCTGGAGATTGAATGACTCCCTATTGAACCACCTCGAGATAGAGAGAGAGAGATCAGAGCCTCCCTTAAGGACTACTTTTTCTTTAACTCAGGATCGGTGTCATCTCCAGCGATCTTATGGGAGGCCCATAAGGCGGCAATTAGAGGCAAATTCATCTCTATTGCCTCTCATAGGAAAAAAGTCAAACAAAAATTGATTTCGGAACTCACTGACAACATCTTAAAATTAGAGCAATCCCATAAAGCTAATCCTGCAAAAAAAAACTATAAAGCCTCAACAATAGCCAGACAAAAGCTCAAACAAACCCAAATGGAAGACGTGGAAAAAGCCCTTAAATGGACTAATCAACATTATTATGATAAGGGTAACAAGGCTGACAAGCTTTTGGCCAGCAGATTACGAGGCATCCAAAAAAGGTCTCAAATAACAGCGATCAAGAATAGGTCTGGTGAAACACAATACAGTGACAAAAAAATAGCAGCGGAGTTCACAAAATATTACACAGAACTTCATAACTTTCGACCCAAAACTGGTCGACCAGAACCAAAAGCATCAGAAGCGATCAAAAAATACTTAGACAAATGTCAACTCCCTACCCTGACCGAAGAGGAAAATGAGGTCCTCAACGCGGCGATCACAAAAGAAGAATTAGAAAAAGCGGTAAAAGCACTGAAGATCTCCAAATCTCCTGGCCCTGATGGCTTCACTAATGTCTACTATAAGAGATACTTGCTCATACTATCCACGCATCTACTAAAAATGTTCAACCATTTTTTGGAGGGAAATCCGATCCCCACCTCCATGTCCCTGGCCAACCTAGCCATAATTCATAAGGAAGGCAGAGACCCGATGCAATGTGGAAGCTATCGTCCAATCTCCCTTCTCAATAACGATCTCAAATTATATAGCAACATTTTGGCCAACAGATTAAACCCCATTCTACCGAGGCTAATAAACATTGACCAAGTCGGATTTGTGACAGGTCGACAGGCCTCGGACAACACACGTAAAATAATTAATATTATTGAGCATATCCACCTCACAGGAACCAAAGCAATATTACTTAGCCTAGACGCAGAGAAGGCGTTCGATAGAATTGACTGGCTATTTTTAGACCATACCATGCGTAAATTTGGCTTTCGAGACGCATATTTAGAAGGGGTCCGCAGACTCTACCAAGATCCATCCGCAACGGTAAAATTACCAGGGGGCAGTGCCCAGAGTTTCAGCATTAAAAACGGCACGAGACAGGGGTGCCCCTTGTCCCCTCTCCTCTGCGCACTAACTATAGAACCCCTGGCGGCTACAATCCGAAATAACGTAGATATTCAAGGGATAGAAATTGGACGTTCGCATTACAAAATATCCCTGTTTGCGGACAATATAATATTAACACTCTCAAAACCCCAGATTTCCCTCCCAAACTTACAAAAAGAACTTTTAGACTTCGGAGCTATATCAGGCTATAAAATCAACAACGATAAATCCGAAGCGCTAAACCTCAACCTGCCAGAGCCAGAGATGAAACTTCTTAAACTAAATTTTAATTACCGATGGAGCTCCTCCTATATCAAATATTTGGGAGTAAAGATATCGGGGAACTACCATTCTCTATACCATCATAATTATCCGGCCCTCTTTCGGAAAATTAAATTAGACCTAGATAAATGGGGACCATATCAAATTTCATGGATCGGGAGAATGATCTCGGTGAAAATGAACATACTCCCCAGATTGTTATATTACTTCCAGACACTCCCGATCCACATCCCTGGCACAGAATTGAAAAATATCCAGAAACAAATTCCCCACTTCATCTGGCAGGGGAAAAAACCAAGAGTCGCAGGAACAGTTCTACTTGCTTCAAGGGGGAGAGGGGGCCTGGGAGTCCCCGACATCATGCGGTACTACCAAGCCACCCAGTTAAGACAGGTAGTAGTATGGAACGCGGACCGGCCAATATTGCTGGCTAGACATAGAAATGCAATACGCCGGCACGCCTTCTCTGCCAGCATGCCTTTGGTCCCTGAGCAGGGAAGACTTGCAGAAAAACAAATTCCAATTAGGACCGATGAGACACACATGGGAGACCTGGACAAAATGCAAACTGAAATTTAAGCTCACAACCACCAAATCTCAACTCACACCAATTACCCAAAACTCCAAATTTCCACCAGGCTGTGAGCCCAGACAATTTGAGCAATTCACAACTAAAAAGATAAAGGCGATTGCTGACTTCCTGAGCATAGGGGAGCTCCTGAGCTACCAAAGGCTACAAAACAAATACGAAATACGGGGATTGAACGTCTTCAAATATCTCCAAATTCGGCACTTCATCCAATCAATATCACCAACGTTGGAATTTCCCCCTCTCACGAACTTCGAAAGACTATGCAAAGAAACATCACACCAAAAAGGTCTAATAACGCAACTATACTCAGAACTAGAAAGGGCAACAGATGCCCCAGTTCATGACTACATGCTCCATTGGGCAGCAGAATTGGGCATAGTTATAGACCAGGAGGACTGGGAAAGTAATTGGGACTCAGCCTCAGGAACTTCCATACTGTATGTACCACAATCAAAGAAAATATATACAAAATACTGTTTCGCTGGTATCTTACCCCAGTTAGTATGATTCTAATCTACCCTCTGGCCTCTGATCTATGTTGGAGAGGCTGCGGACAAAAGGGTGACATGGCCCACATATGGTGGTCATGTCCAGAAATTCAGAAATACTGGGAAACCATACAGACTCTAATTACAGAGGTCACAGACCTCACAATACCCATTGATCCGCTGACCTACTTGCTGGCCAGGCCAATCGAGAACATTGACCACCCAACAAGAAAATTGATCACCTTCATTCTTACGGCGGCCAGATGTGCGGTGGCGGCCTCGTGGAAAAAGATGTCTCCCCCCCCCTAGGCAAACTGTTAAAAACAGAATATAGGAAGTTATGTTAATGGAGAAGCTCTCGGCCTTCTTAAATAGAAAAACGGTGCCCTTTTACAACACATGGGAACCATGGCTGACCCGTATGGCAGGCTAAAGACTACCACCCTCCACAACGGAAGACCGTAATAAAGGAGGAATCTCGCACGATGGACTGAGGAGAAAGGGCCCTCCCATCCTTAGACCCCTCCCCCCCATCTCTCCCCCTCCCCTCCCCCCCCACTCTCTGTTTCTATACTCACGCCAACCCTGCCGACCCACGCTTGAAGGTCGGGGGCGCGTTGAGTCTTTCCCTCTCACTGTCATTGAAACACGAAAACCTGTATTAGGCAAAATGTTGTTTATTCAGCATACAATGTATATCAAATAATGCCTAATAAAAAACTTTTGTAAAAAAATTTTTTTTTACTTAAAATCTCAAAAACATTGGGCAGGGATGTGAGAGGTTTTGACAATGTTAAAATGACGCCATCAGCATACAAGGCTGCTTTGTGCATCTGGTTATCAATTGAGATTCCTGTTATGTCGGGGCTATGTCTAATATGCGCGGCTAGGGGCTCGATACAGAGGGCAAACAGCAGTGGGGACAACGGGCAACCCTGTCTTGTTCCGCTTCGTATATTAAATTGATCTGAGGGGAAGCCTTGGTGTCGCACCCTTGCTGTCGGGCCTACATATAGCGCAAGAATGGCTTTTAACAGGCGTCCTTCGAAACCAAATTCTAGTAATGTTTCTTTTAGGTAGGTTCAGTCTATTCTATCGAAGGCTCTCAACATCCAGACTTAACACCATGGAGTGTATGTTTTTCTTTTTAGCCAAATTGATTATTCTCCTGGTGCTGTCTGCAGCTTGTCTACCTTCGATAAACCCTACTTGATCCGTGTGGATTAACCTGGGAAGGACACTACCCACCCTGTTTGCTATGAGTTTGGAGTAAATTTTAACATCTGAATTGATCAGTGAAATGGGCCGGTAGCTCTTGCAGTCTGCCGGGTCCTTTCCAGGTTGATGGATCAAAGAAATTGAAGCTTGTAGCATTTGTGTTGGGAAGGAGGCCCCCGCTAGAATCTCGTTAAATAATTTTAACATGTGGGGAGCAAGTAATTTCAGGTATTTTTTGTAATATAAATTTGAGAAGCCATCTGTCCCTGGTGCTTTGGCTGGTTTTAATGTCTTGATTACCTCTGATAACTCTTCTAGAGTGAAGTTTGCCTGTAGTGGTTCTCTCTCACTCTTGTTCAAGGTGGGTAATTTTGCCTCTTTCAGAAATGTTTTTAACATCTCTTTCGTTTTTAGGTTGTGAATGACCTTGTCTCCATTATATAATTTTTCATAGTAGACTTTAAATTCTTCTACTATTTTCCCAGGAATGGATGTGAGGTCTCCACTCTGTGTACGAATAGCGTGAATGTGGGAATTTGGAAGCTTGTTTTGTAGCTTATTGGCAAGTAAGGTATCTGGCTTGTTTGCTTTTTCATAAAATTTACGCCTAGACCAAGTAATTTCCTTCTCGGCTTGGGAGGAAGAGAGGAGATTGAGTTTTGTTTTGGTGTCTAATAGCTGTTTCAGAATATGATCCTGCTTATTTGCTTTATGGAGGGATGAGAAGTCTGCTGTTTTTCCAGATCTCTAATCTTTTTCTCTCTTTCCCTTTTTCTTTTAGCGGCCATATTCATTAATATCCCTCTAAGGGTTGCTTTATGAGCTTCCCATAGTGTGGAGTGTTTAGCTACACTCCCCTCATTCTCCGAAAAATATTCTTTAAATTTATCCAACACCTCTCTTTCCAAATCCGGTATTTTTTTTTTTTCAACTTGTAATTTTTTATTATTTTGAAAGCACAGCCAAGATACAGCTAATAAACAGTACTGCGCCATGTGATATCAATAACATATGTGTATCTTAACGAAACGCAAGCATTATTCGAAGTTTAACAGGGTGGTATAAACAAAGATATACGACAAATATTACATAGTATATATTAAATAATATAAGACATTGGAACGGGGGTAGGGGGAAGTCAGGGAGGGGCGGGGGAGGGAAGGGGGGGGGGCATGGACTCATGCTAAGTCTGTGGTTCCAGAATTCGTCAATCCGTGTTGGTGGAGGGCGAGAGTAGTGTATTGCTTATATATTGATCAGTAATCTCTAATAGCCCTCCAGGCAGTAGACTCTCGTTAGCAACCGCATTATAGGAGAACGCATCTACTAATTATTAAAGCAGTATTGTGGATCTTTCCACCCCTGGGATGTCTGTCTGTCTGTTCCAGCCAAGGCGTCCAGACTTTTAGGAAATTTTCGCCAGTGTCATTAACTAAACTCGTTAATTTTTCCATCTGGCATACAAACCAAATCTTGTTCCGAATCTTGGGGATTATAGGAATTTCATTCTGCTTCCATAATGCTGCGATCTCGCACCTCACAGCTATAGCAAAATGAGCTATTAGCTTGAGTTCTGTTTTTGCGATACTCCGAACGGCTCTGCCTAATAAGAAGAGTCCGGGATCAAATGGAATTTCTATGTCCAATATACGTTGCAGCCAATCTTTGATCTTTTCCCACAGCGGGATTAATCGGGGGCAAGACCACAGCATATGTAACAGATCAGCGGATTCTCCACATTGTCTAGGGCACAATGGGGAGCTTCCCTTTACAAATTTAGATAATCTAAGCGGGGTGAGATACCACCTCATAAGGACTTTATATGCGTTCTCCTTTAATGTTGTGCAAATCGAGCTTTTTGCTGCAGAGGTTGCGATTTGGGTCCAATCATCCATATCTATGGTCTCTCCTAAGTCTGCCTCCCAGTTTAACATATATCCTAGTTTGTGTGTTACTTTAACGCTAGAACCGACCACTTCTCTGTATAACTGCGATGTAAGTCCTTTTGTATTTGTCTTTCTGAGACAGAGCTGTTCGAATGTTGTCAGCGGTGGATGTGGTTTAGAGTTATTATAAAAGGCTCTGACCTGGAGGTATCTATAGAATTCTGAGTGTGGGATATTTTTATCCTCTCTAATTTGTTCAAATGTTATGATTTTGTTGTCGTCCTCCAGATCTTTTAGTCTTGTTATATTATTGTGTTTCCAGATTTGAAAATTTGAGCTAAGCACACCTGGAGCAAAATGAGGGTTTCCCCAAAGGGGCGTCATTAAGGTGTTTTTAGTGGTAAGTCCACATTTGAATTTAGTGTCATCCCAGATTGCTAAAGAATTGGTCATTGAGGATAGCGGTGGGTGTATAGCATTTTTCCTTGCTATTTTTGGGGTCCATAATAAGTTGCTTAGTTCCAGTGTGGAGCAAGCTTTGTTCTCCAATGCAACCCATCTTTTCAATTCTGGGTGTATCTGCCATTGGGAAAGTTGGCATAATTGGGCCGCTTGATAGTAGGATAACAAGCAAGGTACTGCTAGGCCCCCCTCTGTTGGTTGTTTCAATAGGGTCTGCTTTTTAACTCGGGCTTTTTTGCCCCCCCATATAAAGTTAAGGATGGAGGCCTGTAACTCACTAATATCCTTCAGATTCAATGGTACCGGGAGGGTTTGGAATAAATATAAGATACGCGGGAGAAGGTTCATTTTGACGCTAAATATTTTGCCGATCCATGAGATCTTGTATTTCGCCCAGCGCCTTATATCTTCCTTTAGTATTTTGATTAGTTTGGGATAGTTTGCTTTATAGAGTGATCGGTAGTTGTCTGTGATTAATACTCCTAGATATTTGATTGCTGTGCGTTGCCATCGAAAGTTAAAATTTAGGGAGATTAGTTTTTCGTCTGATTTAGGTATAGTTACATTTAGGGCCTCGGATTTCGTCTGGTTTATTTTAAATCCGGAGATTTTATTAAATTGGTCTAACAGGTTGAAGAGGTTAGGGAGAGAGGTAAGTGGCTTCGACAGAACCAGTAGGACGTCGTCCGCGTATAATGCAATTTTATGTGATTGGTCATCGATTTGGAGTCCTGAGATATCAGGGTTATCTCTAACTTTGGCTGCTAGCGGCTCCATACACATGGCAAAGAGTAGGGGCGAGAGGGGGCAACCCTGTCTCGTCCCACTCTTAATCTTAAATAGATCTGAAGGAAAACCTTGGTGTATGACTTTGGCTGTCGGCCCTGCGTAAAGCGCCATGATAGCGTGTATCAATTTATTCTCGAAACCGAATGCTCCAAGTGTGGCCCTTAGGTATGCCCAGTCGATCCTATCAAAAGCTTTTTCTGCATCTAGACTTAACACCATAATTTGTACTTTTTGTAAATTAGCTATTTCTAACAGATCAATGATTCGTCGGATATTGTCTCCCGCTTGTCTATCTTTAATAAAACCGACTTGATCTGGGTGTATCAGTCTAGGTAGGATCTGACTTAATCTATCGGCAATCAATTTAGCGTATATCTTTATGTCCGTGTTGATAAGCGAGATGGGTCTGTAACTTTTACAGTCTAATGGGTCTTTGCCAGGTTTGTGAATTATAGAGATTGACGCTTGGAGCATGTTTTCTGGGAATGGATCTCCTGTTAACACCGCGTTAAACATGGAGAGCAGGTGCGGGGCCAGAGATTCGCTATATTTTTTATAGTAAAGGCCTGTAAAGCCGTCTGGGCCTGGAGCCTTTGAGGGTTTTAGATTATCGATGACGCTAATAAGTTCCTCCATGGAAAAATCGCAGTTCAATCCCTCTCTATCTTCCCTCGTCAACCTTGGCAGAGTCGAGCTCGCGAGAAAGGAATCACGCGCTCGCTCTGTAGTCTTATTTTGTAATGTTTTATCCCCATTATATAATTTCTCGTAATATGCCTTAAATTCCTCGACAATTACGGTAGGGTTACCGGATATGGCCCCAGATGGTCTTCTGATGGCTTGTATGCTGTAATTAGGGGGTCTATTTCTCAATTTGTTTGCGAGCATAGTATCTGGCTTGTTTGCTTAATCAATAAATTTCCTCTTTGACCAATTCAGTGAAATATCAGCCTGGGAAGTCAAAAGTAAGTTAAGTTCAATTTTGGCATCTTTGATTGGTTTGAGTAAGCCCGGGTCGTTAGACTGTTTATGTGAGTCCGAGAGATTTTTTAATTTGGATTGTAAGAGCTTAATCTTGGCCTCTCGTTCTTTTTTCCGTCTTGAGGCGATACTGATTAGAACGCCCCTTAGCGTTGCCTTGTGGGCTTCCCATAGGGAGAGGCTGGAGTTGACAGATCCCTTGTTTAGGGTGAAAAACTGATCAATTTCCTCGCCTATTACCTGGGCTGTCTCAGGGTTTTTTAGTAGGGATTCATTTAGTTTCCAATTTGCTCTAGGTCTGTCTAGAATTAGCTGGGAGCACCTTAGCTCTATAGGCGCATGATCTGACCATGAAATATCATGGATCCCAGTATGGGAGATCTTCGGGACCAGTCTACTAGAAACAAAGAAGTAGTCGATTCTGCTATAGGAAGAATGAGGGTGCGAGTAAAAGGTATAATCTCTTTCATGGGGATGTTGTTCCCGCCATATATCTAGGAGACTGTTCTCTTTTAGGCCCGCTCGGAGTGTGCGAGTGGCGGTTTTTGTATTGCGAAGCTGTGAGCCCGATCTGTCGAGTTTGGGATTGAGGGTTGTATTAAAATCTCCTGCTACTATTAGTGGACCTTTGGCCACTTTGCTCAGTTTATTAAATACTAAGGTGAAGAATTTAGGCTCAATATCCCCCGGTGCATATATGGATGCTATTGTAAGAGTCTGTCCATTTATTGTGCCGATTAAAATTATGTATCTACCCTCTGTGTCTCTGATTATTTTATCTGCTTTAAATGGGCATTTATTGTGGAATATGATTGCTACACCCTTTGTCTTTTTTGTGGATGATGAGAGGTAGAATTGGTGGAATCTTTTGTCTAAGAATTTTGGGGCGCTAGTCGAGCTAAAATGAGTCTCCTGTAAGAGAACAATATCTGCTTGTTTACGTTGATAGTCGGCAAAAGCAATGCGACGTTTCCCTGGGCTGTTTTGTCCTTTTACGTTATGTGATAGGATTATCAGGCCCATTCTGATATCTCTGTCTGAACTATCCTAACCATAGCTTTGAGTGTGAGGAGTTGGTGTTTGTGCTTTACCTTCTCTTCAACCCACCGATTTGGAGACGAACGGCTGGGGTGTCCTTTGGAGTATTGTGAGTCTCGTGGCCAACTGGGATAGGGAGGGGTAGGGAAAGAAAACACAAGGTAAAACACAAAGTACAATAACTTGGGAGATCCTTTTGGGATCAAAGTCCCCGTCGGATCTCTAGCCTTTGGGTGAAAGTTTGCAGCCCATACGCCCATGTCTGGCGCAAGGGTGACCGGGTAGGACCAGTCTTTTTCACCACAAAGGACTTTATTGAGTGTCCTGTTTCGACCCAGGACCTTCTCTTTCGGCAACATAACGAGGGCCGGGGATGGGAGCCGGCCTCCCTTGACTTTGCTTATTTTGAAAACGTTAATTAACACTCGTGGAACATTCACAGAGATATAACAAAATCACTATTAATATCTCATCAGATGGATAAGATTATTTTGGAACCAACATGGTTAACTTTACTAACATAACTAAGGCTATACATATGGCAGTATGTGTCGATATAATAGGTATATCTCTTGTGGTAGACTGTCTTGGTCAGGTCTGACTATCCAGGTTACGTGGTTAGATCCAGGTGTCCTGGTATCTGTTTGGCAATTACAACTCATTAATACCCCGTAGCCTTATATTAAGAATTAGAGTTAGCAAAGGAATTGGGGTCAGGGGCTCCCCCTCCCCTATGTGTCATCCCTCAGTAATTATGTATCTTTATAAATTTGAATACGGGACATAGAACTGTATTGTCCTTAATCCCTTCCGTGTAATACCCTGACATAATGGGAGTCTATATATAACTGCTACATTCACATTGTAGTCCTGAGTTGGTAGGTCTGTATCCCTTTGCAATAGTTTATTTTCTAAGTGTCTATATCGCTATGTAGGGGTAACTGTCCTACAGAGTCCAGGTCTGCAACGCAGCTTTTCGGCGATCTACCAGCGGACTCTCGGTTGTTAGATGAGTGGATGAGGGGGTGGTGTTGTGCTTCCTCCTCGTTATGCTGTCTGTCAGATCTCCTGCCTCCGGGGGTAAGTCTGAACGCCGTATTTCTGGTATCTGTAGGTTCGGCTGGGTGTACCAAGATGGCCGCCACGTCTGGATGTCGGGTTGAAGAGACCAACTTTATTCCACCATTTTGTGAACAAACGGACAGTCTACCGGTATTGCCCTTTTAAGCCTTAATTGATCCTAAATTGGTATCAATTGTGTGTCTTTTCTTGGGATTTTCGCGCCGAAGTCGTCACTTTGCTCCAGCTCGGCTCAGGAGAGGACGTGGATGCAGCAGCTCCCTCCAGGTCAGTGCGTTCGTTCCGTAGGCCCAATTTTTTCAGAAATTGGCCCTTTTCTTCAATCGAGCGCAGGGTAATGGCTGCACCATTCCTGAGGACCATAAGACCAAAGGGGAAAATCCAACGATAACGTACCCCCTTGTCTCTTAGCATCCTGGTTATGGGCAGTAGGGTCCTTCGCTTCGCCAAGGTAATGGGGGCCAGGTCCTGGAATATTAACATTTTAATTCCTTCAAATTCCACTGTGCCCGCTGCTCTGGCGATTTGGCAAACCGCTTCTTTTATTTTAAAGTAATGAAGTCGGGTAATAATGTCTCTTGGGGGATCATTAGGCTGCGGCTTAGACCTCAGGGCTCTATGGCACCTGTCCAAGTGTAGTTCTGCTTCAGGTTTGTCCGGGAAGAGGCTGGTCAGCCATTTTGTGACAAACTCCTCGTGGTCTGCAATCTCCTCAGGGACCCCTCGTATCCTTATATTGTTACGGCGGTCTCTGTTCTCAGCATCTTCTTGCCTACTGGCTAGCTCGTTTATTTGTTCCTGAAGATTGGCCGAGGTTTTATCTTGTCTGCGAACAGCTTTTATTGTGGAATCTAATTTCGTCTCCATTTCGTCTGTTCTGGCGCCAATGTTGTTGATATCGCGTCTTAGATCCGCAAGTTCATTATGCATATACGTTTTCATTTCGTTGCAGAATTCTCGCATCACTCTGCGGGTGATCGATTCTGTGTCTTTTGGGGCCGTGCAGACCTCCGGTGCCTGATCTTCTTCGGAGTCTGAGCCTGTGGGTGGCATCGGGGATCCCGTTCCATCTTTGCGGGCCGCATCGGGCTTATTGAAGTATTTGGTGAGTACCGTGGATGTACGGCCTGATTTCGGTTTAGCTGGCATTGCGAGTGCTTCCCCTGCTGCAATCCCTGTATTTTGCGTGGTTCTGAGTGATATTTATGTGTTTGAGTGTTTAATTAGTCGTCGAGGGGTGCGGAGCTCACACTCTAGGCTTCCATGCACCTAGTCCTCGCGCATGCGCCCCCCCAAATCCGGTATTTTTAAGAGAATCTCATTTAACTTCCAATTCGCTCGAGGTCTGTCTAGAGGTATTAAAGTGCACCGCAGCTCTATAGATGCGTGGTCAAACCATGAAATATCATGGATCTCTGTGCGAGTGACCCCTGGGACCAGTCTATTGGACACAAGGAAGTAATCTATTCTGCTGTATGTGTTGTGGGGGTGCGAGTAGAAAGTATATTCCTTCACTCCCTGATGTTGCTCCCGCCAAATGTCTAGTAGTTGACAGTCTTTTAACCCTTTCGTTATTGTTAGTAGGTCCTGTCTGTGGGCTTTGTTAATAGCAGTGCATCTGTCTAAGTCAGTGTTCAACGCCCTGTTTAAGTCTCCTGCTAATATAATATTCCCTTTAGCTACTTTTTGTAATTTGCTTTAGAATCTATTGAAGAAGTCTGCGGCATTTTCACACTGAGCATAGATTGCTGCTAGTGTTATCTGGTGGACATGTATAGTGCCTGTTACTATAATGTATCTGCCCTACTTGTCCATATGTGTTTTATCAGTTAGGAAAGGTATCCTATTGTGTATTAAGATGGCCACGCCTCGCTTCTTGACCTGTGTGGAGGACAGGAAACAGCCTAAAATCCTTGTCAAAGTACTTGGGAAAATTATTGTGTGAAAAGTGTCTCTCTTGCAGAAATAGGATTTCTGCGCCCTTCCGCTTGAAATCCTTAAAGGCAGCCCTCCTTTTTGTTGGGCTGTTAAATCCCTTTACGTTGTGTGAAATAAATACTATGTCCTTACTCATTGTTGAACTTATGACTTTTTTCCTGCCGTGTTCTGCAGTTTTTCTGAGGTGATTGTCTGCTCTTGGAACGGCTACCTGCAACTGTATCCCTCTTCTGTCTGCGTCCATACTTGCCTTAACTACCTAAGGAAACAGAGGGGGGGAGGGGGGACACACACAAGGGAAAACCTGGGGGTACACAAACACAAAACAAGCATTTGCAAAACATTGCATAACAAAAAATAACAGTTCTCGGCGGCTGTCCACTCCTCCTCTGGCACCAAGTCCATTGCATTCGGGCTCACTCCATCCGCGTTGTACCTTCACTCCCATCTTGGAGTGTGCGGATTTCTCTCCCTTCGTCTCTGCCCAAAGGACTTCGCTGGTGAGCTGAAGAGCTCTTCTCTCCACTCCCAGCCTTTGGCCCATACGAACTTTCGAGCTGGCCTCCCCCCATAGCTCCTGCCCCGCTCTCCTAATGTCTTTAAACTTAAAACCATCGAACCTTTGCTCTAATAAACTGAATTCCTACCCGTGTCCTCTCTTTGTGCCACTTCCTTTGTGTCCTGTTGTCCGACCCTTCCTCCCTGATCTTGCATGCTTCTTCCCCCTCCACGCTAACCAACGCCCTACCCTTCGTGTCTGCAGCTAAGGCTTCTCTTAATCCTCCTCCTCTCCCTTCTTTCCACTTTTTGCGTTTCTACTATGCACTCTTCTCCTTTTCCTTCTCCCCTAGTCTGTGCTCTCTCCACCATAAGTCGTCCTGAACTCCCCCTTCATCAACTCTTCTATTCCTCTCCTCTCTGACTTCCTTCCTATCATACCGTACCTTCCCTCAACCTGGTCTTATCCATGCTTCCGTCATCTCACGCTTCTTGTTATCTCATTCCTCCCCTGCCTCTTTCGCTGGTCTCATTGTCTCCTTTCATCACTTCCTTAACTCTTTGTCCTGTGTGTCCACCCATTTTTCCATTGTCCCCTCCTACCTGCTAATCCTTTCCCCTTCCCTTCTTTCCACTTGCCTATATACCCTTTTCCGCCTCCTCTACCTACTTACCCCTTTTGATTGGTATAATCCCTGATCCTGTCTACCCGACTGCTCTCTATCCCTCTTTATCATTTCCGCTACCCTGCCCCCCTGTCTGCGCTCTCTCCGGCGCTATTAGGCCGCCTCTGGTGTCCTTTGCCTGCCGCGCTGCTCTGTTGACGTCATCTGTGTGGCCTTTCCGCTTTTGCCACCTCCAAGATGACGTCGGTTGCATCGTCTCTATAGTATGACGTCCTTCCGGTCCGCCGCCATCTTGGATCGCCCTTCGAGTCATGGTGGAGGTCTGTGTCCACGCTCCCGCTTCCTGCCAACCTGTACCTTCCGGCTTCTGCGTTTCATCTTGAATCCAGGGATACTCCATTACCGCCGCTATCTTCTCAGTTCGGCCATGCTTTCAAAGAAAGGTAAGGGGAGTTATTAGTACTGGAAAATGCCTTTAGTTCCTTTTCTGGCAGGTCGTGGCAACTAGGTTATTGCTGAGTCTCTTGCTTCATCTTAGTTACTTGTGGCATTTAGTGTGGAATACCTGGAACCGCTGAAACTTTATCGTAACTTTAAACCAAGGAAACTTGATAATAATGCCTTAACTTGGAACTATGATGCTTTACTTTCAGAATATAGTTAGCTCTTGACCCTTTGTGTTTTGGGCGACCTGGGGTTTTGTACCCATATGGGATCTGGAGGTGTCTCCTCGGGACCTAGTAGGAGCTTCCCCTAGCCCTAGGGTCCCTCCTCGGGCTCCCTCATTGTGACCGCGCGTCGAGTCACCATTAGGCCAAAGGGAAAAGTCCATCTGTACCGGACTCCCTTGTCTCTTAAGATTTTGGTGACTGGCAGTAGGCCACGTCTCCTCACCAGCGTGGTGGGTGCCAGGTCTTGAAAGATCAGTAACCTGGCTCCTTCAAAGTCCACCGCCGGTAGTGGTCTCATTTTTTGCAGTATCGCTTCTTTCGACCAGTAGTGGTGCATTCGCACAACACTGTCCCTAGGTTGCTCCGACTGGAGAGGCTTAGCTCTTAGGGCCCTGTGGCATCTGTCCATTGTAAGATGCTCTTTTGGTGTGTCAGGCAGCATGCTCTCTATCCATCGGGAGATATATTCTTCAGTCCACTGATTCAGGGACTCCCCTGATCCGAACATTGTTGCGTCTGTCCCGATTTTTGGCGTCCTCCTTCCTTTCTCGCAGTTCATTTACTTGTACTTGTATGTCCGCTGACTTTCTATCTTGTCTTTTATTGCTTTAATGGACTGATCCACTTTTGTCTCAAGGACTCCTGTTCTCTCTCCTAGCTCTGTCACTTCTTTTTTTAATTCTTTTACTTCTGCTTGTAGCAGAGTCCGCAAGTCTTTATATAGCCTTGTAAAACCGCATTGCCGTACAGGCATCTGCGCTTGGCTGTCCTGATCTTCTTCCTCATCGTCCAGCTCTGTCTCAGATCCAGCATTTGAACCGGGCGCCATTTCTGCTCCCGCTACCCTCAGCCTGGCTCTCCTGAAGTATTCCGGCAGCCCCTTCTTCTTAGGTGCTTTCGCTCCTCTCCGAGACATCCTGCGTGTTTGCGGTCTGTATTAGGGTGTTTTGTGCGTTTGGCTTTTCGTTTTTAATGGTTTTAATTCAATGTAGTTATCGAGTTTTTTTTTTTTTAAGTTTAGGGTGGGTTTTACTTTTCTTTTATCTAAATTAAATCTCCCTTACCCTGTCCACCAACTCTTCAATAGCGAAAGTATGTAATCAATTGTAACCTTTGGATTTGAATTAATTTAAGGTATCATACAGTCTGCAAGATACCCAGCCAGTATAGAACAGTCAGGTTTATATGAAGTGATATTGTACAAAAGAAAAATCAAGGTGCTAAATTGTGAAAAGTAACTATATACGATACTTTATAAATTGTGAATATTCTGCAGCCCATTCTCACACCACCAGAAATCCAGAAGGAAAGGGGAAAACACCTTGGTGCAATGAATATATATCTGATGATGATTAGAAATACTGATTGGTGTACCAAGTTTCCCACAGAATAAGCAGCGATCATTTTTTCTTCTTCAATTTATTAAAAATGAACACAATAGAATAGATACCTATAGGGAATCTTACATATAAACAATAACTGTGTCTTGACTGAGCTCAATAAATCCGCATATACATATATATATATTATAAATAACATGCATTAAGGAAACACATCCATTGAATGGGCTTTAGCAGAATTAATAGAATAACCATTATGGTATTGCTATTTATTTGCAGCCCATATCCAAGTGGCCCATTATAAGTGGCATGACTACTGAACAACTGAAGTTTAAAAGGAAGGAACTCTTACCCTAATGGATCTTATCCTTCTTCTCTCCTCAGGTAAAAACCATCTCTAAATCATCATTGAAGCCTTTGCTGTGTGTATTATATAGTATATGCAAGTGATCCAATGCTAGGCAAAAACCATCTCTAAATCATCATTGAAGCCTTTGCTGTGTGTATTATATAGTATATGCAAGTGATCCAATGCTAGGTAAAAAAACATCTCTAAATCATCATTGAAGACTTTGCTGTGTGTATTATATAGTATATGCAAGTGATCCAATGCTAGGTAAAAAAACATATTTGAATGCTGTTTTCTGTCTACCCCTAATCAAATTAAATGTTGCCACCTAGGCAGGGAACACCCTGTGTAGAAAACCATTTGTTTGAATGTGCCTCAGATGTGCTAATTAAGCAGACAGAACAACACTGTCAGGTGACTTTTTAGGCCTATATAAACCCAGTCAGAACAGCTAGTCTGCTTGCAGCCCATATCCAAGTGGCCCAATATAAGTGGCATGACTACTGAACAACTTAAGTTTAAAAGGAAGTGGCCCATTATAAGTGGCATGACTACTGAACAACTGAAGTTTAAAAGGAAGTGGCCCATTATAAGTGGCATGACTACTGAACAACTGAAGTTTAAAAGGAAGTGGCCCATTATAAGTGGCATGACTACTGAACAACTGAAGTTTAAAAGGAAGTTCAAAAGAAGTGAGGAAGAAGTGGACACCCCACCTGGCCCTGATTCCTGCATTTGAACTACGCTGGAGAGGATATCATCTATACCAGACTGCATCATTACTGCTGTGATGCTGCCTTTACCATTTATATTTGCTGTGACTTCACTTCTTCTCAAATGATGCACTTCTTTTTACCAGCCTCAGTATGTCTCTAATTCCATTCATAAATCTACATCTCTCCTTCCTTCACCACTTCTCTGTTCACATGAACTCCTTTCTTACCTGCGTCCTCTGACACCACACAGCTATATCCCCTGCACTAAAAAACACCCCTACAAATCATCCTCACACATCCTCTTTCTATCCATGCTTCTCCTCCTTGCTTCTGGGGATATCTCTCCCAATCCTGGTTCCTGTCTTATTCCTACATGCGCTCGTCCTCGCCTGCCAACTGCAACCTCTACTCCTTCTGGTGTCAACCCCTCCAACCTCATACCCATCCCCTGCCACCCTCCCTCCTCTCTCCCTTTCTCCTGTGCCCTTTGGAATGCTCGCTCCCTCTCTAACAAGTTCCTCTCTGTACATGACTTCTTTCTCTCTCACTCCCTGCTTCTCTTTGCTGTAACTGAGACCTGGCTCACTCAGTCTGACTCTGCTCTGGAAGCTGCCCTCTCCTACGGTGGCCTTTCCTTCTCCCACACTCCGCGCACTGATGGCAGGGGTGGAGGCGTGGGGCTCCTGCTCTCCTCTCTCTGTCGTTACCGAACCCTTCCTATTCCTCCCTCTCTTGCTTTTCCCTACTTTGAGGCTCACACTGTCCAGATTTTCTCTCCTCTCCCTGTTCATGTGGCGGTCATCTATCGCCCACCTACCTCTACTCATCCCCCTTCTGCCTTTTTCTCTCACATTGAATCCTGGCTCTCTTTCTTCCTCTCCTCAGACTCCCCTGTTCTTCTCCTTGAGGACTTCAATTGCCACATTGATGACCCCTCTCTCCCTTGGGCTTCCCGCTTTCTTTCTCTAACCTCTTCTTTTGGCCTTCAACAGTGGACTGCAGCCAGCACCCACAAGGATGGCCACTACTTAGACCTGGTTTTCACTAAGAACTTCTCTCTCTCCGATTTCTCCATTTCCCCTTTTCCTCTCTCTGACCATCACCTCATCTAATTCTCTCTATCTCGCTTCTCCCCTTCTCCACCTCCATCTATAGCCCGGTTCTGCAGAAACCTG
This sequence comes from Ascaphus truei, assembly GCF_040206685.1. Classification (NCBI taxonomy): domain Eukaryota; kingdom Metazoa; phylum Chordata; class Amphibia; order Anura; family Ascaphidae; genus Ascaphus; species Ascaphus truei. Next base: position 177,774,565 of record NC_134487.1, on the reverse strand, counting down.
CACTCTATTCACTTACCTGACTTCGAGTCCACTTTACGCTCCTCCCTCTCCTCTCTCAGCTCTGCTACAGACCCCGACAACCTGGTCAGGAACTACAACTCTGTCTTGTCCTCCTCTCTTGATCTACATGCCCCACTTTCTCTCTGCCGCACCCGCCCTTCTAACCCTAGACCCTGGGTAAATTCCCACACAGGCATGCTGCGTTCCTCCACTCGTTCCTCTGAACGCCTCTGGAGGAAGTCTCACACTCTCGCAGACTTCCTTCACTACAAATTTATGCTATCCTGTTTCAACTCTGCCCTCTCGCAAGCTAAACAAGCCTACTTTTCTGCACTAATCAACATGCACAAGTCTAACCCACGCCGACTGTTCTCTGTCTTTGATACTCTACTCAAACCACCCTCAGCTGCCTCTCCTTCCTCCATCTCCGCTCAGGACTTTGCTGACTATTTTAAGGAAAAGGTGGAATCCATACGTCAGAACATCCCGTTTCTTCTTCCCATCCTACACCTCTTCCTAACTCTCCTCCTGCCTTCCTTGACTCTTTTTCCACTGTCTCAGAGGAGGATGTGTCGCTGTTGATCGCCACTTCTCCCTCTACCACTTGCCCTCTTGACCCCATTCCCTCCCATCTCCTAAAACCTCTTGCTCCTACTATAATCCCTACGCTCACACACACATTTTTAACTCCTCCCTCTGCTCTGGAACCTTTCCATCCTCCTTCAAACATGCAACAGTCATACCATTACTCAAAAACAGCAAGCTTGACCCTACCGGTCTTTCTAACTATCGACCTGTCTCCCTCCTGCCTTTTGCCTCTAAACTCCTTGAACGTCTTGTATTCTCTTGCTTGCTCCATTTTCTCAACACCTATTCTCTCCTAGACCCTCTACAATCTGGCTTCCGCACTGCTCACTCCACGGAAACAGCCCTCACTAAAATAACTGACGACCTCCATGCTGCCAAAGACAGAGGTCATTACACTCTGCTCATATTACTCGACCTCTCTGCAGTATTTGACACCGTGGACCACCCTCTTCTCCTTCACATTCTCCATACTCTTGGTATTCGGAACAAAGCTCTATCCTGGATCTCATCCTACCTCTCCCATCGTACTTTCAGTGTCTCTTCTGCTAACACCTCCTCCTCCTCTATTGATATCTGTGTGGGGGTACCCCAGGGCTCTGTCCTGGGACCTCTTCTCTTTTCTCTGTACACACTCTCTCTAGGTGACCTAATAACATCTTTTGGGTTTAAATATCACCGCTATGCTGACGACACACAAATATACTTTTCAACACCTGACCTTACACCTGCTATACAGACCAAAGTTTCTGAATGTCTCTCTGCTATATCATCCTGGATGGCCCTCCGTCGCCTTAAACTCAACATGGCTAAAACAGAGCTCCTCATACTTCCTCCCAAACCTGGCCCTACTACCTCCTTCCACATTACTGTTGGAACTACGATCATCCACCCAGTAGCCCAAGCACGCTGCCTAGGGGTCACACTCGACTCCTCTCTCACATTCGCCCCTCACATTCAAAACATTTCTAAAACTTGTCGCTTTTTCCTCCGCAATATAACAAAGATACGCCCTTTCCTCTGTTGCTCGACTGCTAAAACTCTGACTCAGGCCCTCATTCTCTCCCGTCTTGATTACTGTAACTTACTGCTGTCCGGCCTTCCTGCCTCTCACCTGTCTCCCCTACAATCTATCCTAAATGCTGCTGCCAGAATCACTCTACTCTTTCCTAGATCTGTCTCAGCATCTCCCCTCCTGAAATCCCTCTCCTGGCTTCCAATCAAATCCCGCATCTCACACTCCATTCTTCTCCTCACTTTTAAAGCTTTACACTCTTCTGCCCCTCCTTACATCTCAGCCCTAATTTCTCGCTATGCACCATCCCGACTCTTGCGTTCTGCTCAAGGATGTCTTCTTTCTACCCCCTTTTTATCTAAAGCCCTCTCCCGCCTTAAACCTTTTTCACTGACTGCCCCACACCTCTGGAATGCCCTTCCCCTCAGTACCCGACTAGCACCCTCTCTATCCACCTTTAAGACCCACTTGCTTAAAGAAGCATACGAATAGCACTGTGAACATTCTGAACACATGATACATAAAGCTTGGCCCCCTGCAGACGCACTTACCAGAACTCCCTCCTACTGTCTCTGTACGTTCTCCCTACCTACCAATTAGATTGTAAGCTCCTCGGGGCAGGGACTCCTCTTCCTTAATGTTATGTTTGTCTAAAGCACTTATTCCCATGATCTGTTATTTATATTATCTGTTATTTATTCGATTACCACATGTATTACTACTGCGAAGCGCTATGTACATTAATGGCGCTATATAAATAAAGACATGCAATACAATACAATACAAGGGTGAACCCGGAGGAAGCCAAAGACTGGTGAAACGCGTAGGGTGGGATGCCTGTCACTTGCAAGCACTCATAGCGCATCACCCATACACATCCCTCACCTGTCTTTTGGCGCCAAACCGGAGCGGTGAGAAAAAACGTTTGCCGTGTTTGCTATGCCTGGCGGGGACGCTGAGGAGGACCGGAGCAGAGTCTGATGCAGAGACTACATTGGAGTAAAGCTGGAGGAGAAAACAAAGTCTGAACAAAGATCACTACCCAACTGCCGTGGATCTTGGAGTTCAACAGTGCCAGAAGAGGTAACTAATACAATACCGGCCGAACATTGTGGCAAGATCCACGTGTAGGTGCAACATGCAGACCTCTAGCACAACCGAGCAGGGAGAGGTGACGGCGTGTACAAGATCTAAGGTCCGTGAGTAAGGCCTCGTTCGGGGTGCCAGCTTTGGAGGGGTGGCGTGCTTACGTCCGCAACAATGTATTTAAAGTTAATTGCGGTTGTCAGGGTAGCAGCTGCCCTGTCGCCGAAGTACGGAGTTGATGCTTGCTACAGTTTCAATAAACAACTCAAGTTGTTTTTTTGAAGCTGCAGCAGCGTCACTGGTACTTCGGCAGCCAATGAAATCATTCTTGAAAATGATTTCAACAGTGCAACACTGATCCCTAAGCTGCTGTCTGTCGCCCCGCCTCCTGAAAGCTTGAAAAGGTCTGCTGGGGATGATGTGCACACATCGCCCAGCAGACTGCTGCGCGCACACGCGGACGCGCGCCCTCCACCTCCTGTCTCTGGCACCCTGAACTCGGCCTAAGACTGTATTATTTATGTTCCCAGCACAAACATTGAGGGGCATATTGAGTGTCATTAAATAAGAACTTTCATCTATGGGCGATTAAAGGTAGTCCAGTTCAACAAGACAACTACACCTAGATACACCTAAGTGAAGAAACCCCAGCAGTTAAAAACTAACCGCATCTCAGCTCCAAGAAGACTGTTCATTATAAACTCCAGGCTGCAACACACATCATACAGCGTGCAACTATACCCTGCAAGTTTTATATATTAGACTTCCTCAAAGAAAGAGGGGATCAGATGTTACAAAACTTTTAACTGGGATACAGCACAAATATCCATATCCCTGAAGATTATGACATTAGCAACTTAAATAACCTAGCAATACCATAGTGGTTATTCTATTAATTCTGCTAAAGTCCACACAGTGGATGTGTTTCCTTGATGCATTAAAATATATACATATATATATATACATATATATATATATATATATATATATATATATGTATGTATGTATATGCGGATTCATTGAGCTCAGTCAAGACACAGGTATTGTTTATATGTAAGATTCCCTTAGGCGATCTATTCTATTGTATTCATTTTTTTCCCTTTATTGGTATCTTGCAAGGTACATACAGGTAGAAACAACAGTCACAGTTGGGCAGATGGTTATGAGTCATAGGCACATGACTGCAAAGTACATTGAGACACTCAATAAACCCTTTTTTGTAGAAAAAGATGGGGAGAGACAGGGGACGGGTGGATAGATGGGAACGACACGGGGATGAAGAGGGGGGGGGGGGAGAGAGGGATGGGTCTCTTGGCCCCTCTAGTCCATGGGGTGTCATAGCTGGATCAGGGCTTGTAGTAGAGATGGAGCGCCTGAGCCCGGCCAGGGTTCTCAGGTTTTGTAGAAATGGTGCATTCTCTGTTTCAGCATGGCTGTGAGCCTCTCCATGTTCATGACCATGTCTATCCTATTTATTACTGTTCTTCTGGAGGGGGCCTTCATTTGTTTCCAGGCCGCCGCGACACAGCATCTAGTGGCCGTTAGGATCGCCGAAATCAATCTGGCCAATGGGGCAGGGAGGTCTTCAATTGGTTTTCCCAGCACGTACGTCAGAGGGGTATCTCCAGTCCTAGGGTTTCAATCAAGAGTCTCTAGATCCTGGTCCAGAACCTCTGGATCCTGGTCCAGAACCTCTGGATCTCTGGGCATAACCACAAAATATGGGTCATGTCCCCCCTTTGACCACATCCTCTCCAGCACAAGTCTGTTGTGCCTGGGAAGATCTGGCTCAGTCTACTCGGGGTTAGGTACCACTGGAATAGGATTTTATATATATTTTCTTTTGTGATAGAACAAATTGATGTTTTGGAAGCTGCTTCCCAGACATCCTCCCAATCTTCCAGATCAATTTGTATGTTTAAGTCGGTGCTCCATTTTTGCATATACGTATGCGAGGGGGGGGAGGCATCTATTGTTCTATAGATTTCGGAGATTAATCCTCTCTGATATTACCCTTCTAGGCAGAAGGTTTCAAATCTGGTCTGTGCTGGGAATTTAGGGTTTGGGGATAATGCTCGCAGGAAGTGCCTTATCTGTAGATATTTGAAAATGGGGAGGCGAATTAATTTTTGAGCTCTTGGAAGGACAGTACCTCATCACCTTCCAGCAGATCCGCAACCATTCTGATGTTTAGGTCCAGAAATTGACCAAATTTGTTACGGGCGCATCCGGGTGGGAAATCCGGGTTCCCGAAGATGGGGGTGAGTTGTGAGGGTGATGAAGCTAGGCCATGTTTCCCTTTAGTTTTAGTCCATGTAGACCACGTGCATCTCATCGCCCCGAGCTCAAATCTCTGGGGTCTCCTTTCTTTGTGTGTCTGAGACCATAATAAAATCGGGAGGGGGGTGGGGGCCGCATGGTGGGACTATCGCCAACCAGCAGTTTGAGGTCGGGGAGTTATTCCAGACCATCGTCTGCCTCAGCTGGGCCGCCTGTTAATATCTGACCACATCTGGGGCCCCGAAACCCCCTCTCGTCTTAGAGGCTAGCAGCACTGATCTCGGCACCCTTGGTCTGCGCTGTTTCCATATAACACGGAGGATATGAGACTGTATGTTCCGTAGTTCTAATAGCGGAACTGTGACTGGGAGAGTTTGAAAGTAATAGAGTAAGCGGGGGAGGATGTTCATTTTAGCGGACACTATTCTACCAAACCAGGAGATCTGGTGGGTGTGCCATGCCTCCAGGTCTCTTTTGATCTGGCGGAACAGAGGGGGGTAATTAGCTTGATACAAGCTCTCTATGAGTTAGCTATTTTTATTCCTAGATATTTTATATGGGAATTATTCCATTTATATTTATAGTTGGATTGTAATAGTTTCCATACAGGGTCTGGTAGGGAAATGTTGAGTGCTTCAGATTTGTCCATATTTATTTTATAGTCGGACACCAGACTGAATTGGTCTAATAGTTTCTGTAGGTTGGGGAGGGAGATATGGGGGTCAGCCAGGGTCAGAATGACGTCATCGGCGAAAAGGGAGATTTTGTATTCATTATCTGCGATTGGGATGCTTTTTTGCTGGGTTCGGCCCAGATCCGGGCAGCCAATGGTTCTATTGAGATGGCAAATAGTAGTGGGGATAGAGGGCAACCCTGTCTGGTTCCATTTTTGATTGCGATTGGGTTTGAGTGTCCGCCCGGGAGTTTTAGGTAAGCGGTGGGGTTATTATAAAGGGCTCGCACCCCCTCTAGAAATGGGCCTGAGAAGCCAAATCTAAGCATGGTTTGGTCGAGAAAGGACCATTTGATTCGGTCAAATGCCTTTTCGGCATCAAGGCTTAGGATCATGGCTTGGGTCTTGTTGAGGTGGACGTGGTCTATAATATCAATAATTTTGCGGGTGTTGTCAGAGGCCTGTCTTCCTGACCCAAAGCCCACTTGGTCTACATGAATTAGTCTGGGGAGAATCGGGTTCAGTCTGTTTGCTAAGATCTTACTGAAAAGCTTGAGGTCTGTATTGAGTAGGGAGATCGGTCTATAATTACCGCATTGTAGCGGGTCCCTTCCCTCCTTATGGATGATGGCAAGGTTGGCGGCCGAAATTGTACCTGGGATTGGCTCACCTCCTAGGAAGGAATTGAACATGTCCAATAGGTAAGGGGAAACCCGTCTGGGCCTGGTGTCTTAGCTATTTTGAGGGAGCTTATGGCTTGGGTCAATTCCTCCTGTGATATTTTTTGGTTAAGGAACTCGAGCTCTTCAGCTGATAGGGATGGGAGGTTGCATTGGGTTACATATTCTGCGGCTATTTTGGCACTGTCCTGCTCCTGGCCAGGGGGATGGAGGTTGTAAAGTTCTTCATAGAATTTAGCAATTTCCTGCGCTATTTCTTTTTCGTTGTAGGATAGTTGCCCATTCTTGGTGCGGATTTTTGTGATCTGGCCTTTGGCCTTTACGCCTCTAAATTTTGAGGCCAGGAGTTTGTCTGCCTTGTTGCCCCTGTCGTAGAACCTTTGGTTAGTCCATTTCAACGCCCTCTCTACCTCGTCAAGCTGCAATAGTTTAAGTTCTGCTCTTGTTTTATCTAGGGTTCTGAACGCTCTCTTAGATGGGGTCTGCTTATGTTGGTGTTCAAGGGCCAGGATCTAGTCTGTGAGCTCTTTTTGTGCTTTGAGTTTCATTTTTTTCTTATGGGAGGCTAGCAAGATATGGTCTCCTCTGATAGTAGCTTTATGTGCTTCCCAGAGCATTGCTGCTGTTGAGACAGAACTGCTATTTATTTGGAAAAAGTTTAGTTTCTGTTTGATTGACTTAACTACCTGAGGGTCGTTAAGGAGTGAGTCGTTCAATTTCCACTTATGTGCAGAGCTTTTGACGAAGGGCAGAGAGAGGGTTAGTTCGACAGGGGAGTGGTCTGACCATGTTATTGGACTTATGTTGGAGTGGGAGGATGCCTGGAGAACATTATTGATGCCTAGAAAATAGTCAATCCGCGAGTAAGACTGATGAGGAGCTGAGAAGAACGTGTAGTCCCTCTGTCCCACGTGCGGGGCCCTCCAGATGTCAGAAAGGGAGTAGTTTCATAAAATCTCACGAATTGTTTGGGCCTTTTTCTGTGCCTGGGCGGTGTGGGGTGTCGTGGGAGGGTGGATTTGTCCTAGTCTGGGGAGAGGACCATGTTGACATCTCCAACCAACAGTAGCGAGGAGAGCATGGATTGGTCTAGTGAACCAAGCAGGTTCTGGAGAAATTGGATTTGATTGTCATTAGGGGCAAATATATTCAGTATAGAGATGGGGGATCCCGATAGGGTTCCTTGTAATAGCAAGTATCTTCCCTCAGGGTCTTTTATTATCTTTGTTGGGGCGAAGGGGATGTTATTTTTAATCAGTATGGCTACTCCTCGTTTCTTGTTTGGGGAGGATGCAAAGAACGCTTGGGGGAAAGCGTGCTTGAATGTGTTAGGTGGATCTGGGGTATTAAAGTGAGTTTCCTGGATACATATGTCACCTTTGGTTTTTTTAAGTTCTTGGAGTGCCAGTTTGCGTTTTGTAACTGAATTGAGGCCCTTAACATTCAGGGAGATGATTTTAATTGACGACATTAGGTGGGGTTACAACTCCTAGGGTTAAAAACCCCGGGCCCCGTGTGATTCCCATATCGGGGGTGGATGGGTCCTCCAAGCGAGGGGGCATGGAGACCTCGTGTAGTCTTTGTAAGGCCCTCTGGGGGTGGACGGGGCCAGAGAGGGGAGGGGGAAAGGGGGGGGAAGCTGGAGGGGGGGTGGACACACGAGGGAGAGGAGGAATGCGGGCTGTCCGGGAGCCCAAAAGAATTTCCTTTTCCCTGTCAAGGGAAGGGGGTGTGAACCCCTGGAGAGCTTTCCGGGTCGCCAAACATGGGGCGATACCAGGATTCGAGGTCCAACACCCTCGTAGTTTGAGGCTGGGGGGGGGGGCCCTGCAAATAGCAGGGTGGTGGGGGGGTAGTAACGCCAGTCTGTAAACAGTTCAGAGCGGCAACTTTGGGGAACTATGAACTCTGATGGGGGTGGGGAAGAAGGGGGGGGGGTGGCGCACTGGTGCCTTTTGTCTTTGGCCAACTAGGGACATAGCAGCACTTTCAGGGGCCGCTAGGGAGTGGGGGGAAGAGGGGAAGGGGGGAACTAACAGTGAGAGTCAACAATGTCATAGGCATATACAAAGTTTAGGCGGAGCTCCTAGAGCGCATTTGAATTGAGCAACAGGTCTGTTAGTGCTCAGGCACTATGTTTACATGAAATCATGAGAAATCAACATTGTAGGTACATAAATGAATCAGATAAACTGTTTCTTGCTTTGACATGTAGGTGGGGGGGGGGGAGCGGGTGGGAGAGAGGGAGGGGGGAACTGGGGGGGGGGGGGGACAGGAGGAGGGGGGCAGCATTTTCAGAGATGTATACAAGATTTAAGCAATACACTTATGGCACATTTGAAATGAGCATCTGGTCTGTTAACCCTTGGGTTCTGTGTTTTCATTGAGCCATATAACGTCGCCAGTGTAGATATAAACGCAGGGCAAGTAGACCCTTCTTCCCTCAGACATGGAGGGTCCCTAAGGGGAGCATCGGGGGGGGGGGGTCTGTTGCTGGGCTGGGAGGGTTGGGGAGCAGGAGAACTGAGAGGATGGGTCGATGTTACAGGGATATATACATTATTAGCGTGACATATGGCGAGCGCCCTTGAGATAAGAGTCAGGCCAGTGAGTCTGCAGACTCCATGTTCTTCTTAACCCATACCCTTCAGACTCTTATAGGAATTACATAGTTCACGTGAGCCGTTCCTCACTCTGACATAAGGGGGTTCCGGGGGGGACACCTGTTGCATGAGGGGGGGGGGAGAAGGGGTAGGTATTACCAGAGTTATACTCAGTATTTGGGGGGGATACAGGGGAAGCACCTTTGAGTTAAGTTTCATATCTGCGAGTCCTCAGACTAAGTTTTCACTAAACCCACCGGAACTGACATTGCATATGCATACATAGATCAATACTACCGTACCTCGCTTTTTGTCATAAGGGGAACCTGGGGGGGCCCGTTGCTGGGTTGGGGAAGGGGGTGGGAGAAGTGGGGGGGGAAGGGAGATTCGGGGGAGGTGGGTCACAGTAGTAAGGGGCCTATACCGGGAGGTAAGTGTGATTATACATGGGAGAATGCATTGGGGGGTATGGGGGGAGGGGGTGGGTGAGGGCCGGGAAGCTGGGTTCTGTTTAGGCCAAGCGGAAAGGGCACAGACATAAATGGCAAGATCAAGTCCAGCACGATTCGGGTATGTTCATCGACGTTTTAGCAGGGGGTATCGGGGGGTATAGTTGGGAGGGGGTGGGGGTATGGGTGGGGATCAAGACGCTTATATACAACCTGGCTTCCGTGGTTCAGGAAGGAGGGGGATGCGGGGTAGTTGTCCCTGGTAGGAGTAGCGCTTCAGGCCTGGGCTGGGCTCGGACGAGGCGACAGTACTGCTGTAGTTAGTCCCGGTTCCACTTTCCAAAAAAAAGGACGGGAACTGGGCATCTGGGGTCTTGAAGCGGGACTCGCGGCAGGAAGGAGTCTGGAGACGACCGGTTGGATGCCTCCGACAGGATGGTTGCCGGCGGTGGACGGAGGGGCCCTCTTCACGAAGCCGGATCCGGGCGGGTGAGTAGTAGGGCTTTTTGGGAGGGAGGAAGGGTGGAGGGGGGGGGGGGTTAAGGGTAGTGGGAGGAGAGGGTGGTGGGGAAGGAAGGGTGGAGGGGGGCGGGAGTGTGGGGCAGCTCGCAGTGGACCGCTGGACGTTCTGGAATCATCTGCTGCTGGGCGGTCTTGGAGAGCCTGGGGATGCGGAGGGTCCGCGGCGGCCATCTTTGGTGTGCCCCAGGACTTGTTTGGAGCTTTCCCTGCTGGAAGTTGCGAGGCAGGCTGGATCCAGTTGCTGTTCCTGGGGAGTCCGTGATGCAGGAAGGTTGAGGGCTAGTGGGTGCCAGTGCAGGTAGGTAACCTTGGGGTGCGCGACAGGTCTTCATCCGACTGGGGATGCAGGATCTTCCGAGGGGGTAGTCAGCTCAGTCAGCGTAGTTTCTGGCTGGTTAGCCTTTCAGACGCTTGGGAAGTGTCCGGGGACTCCGAGCCTGCCACGGAACGGGGGGGGGGGGGGGGAGGGGGCTGTTGTTGCTCTGTGGTGGGGGGATCCCCAGGGCTTTGAGAAAATCCCTCGCGTCCTCCGGGGCAGAGATTGTGTAGTGACGCCCGTTGCGGAGCACCACCAGTTTGAAGCCCCAGCGATACTTGACTCCCTGGTGGCGGAGATAGGTGGTAAGTGGCTTCATATCTCGTCTCTTGAGCACTGTGGTCCTGGAGAGATCATTGAATAACTGAATGTCTGTGTTATCTATCTGTATGTTGCGCAGACCCCTGGCTTCCATAATGCGTTCCTTGGTGGAGTACGCGTGGAGTCTCACCATTACATCTCTGTGGCGGTTGGGGTCTGTCGGCTTTGGGCCCAGGGCCCGGTGAGCTCTGTCCATGAGGAGTTCATGTTCAGTGAGGCCTGGCACCAGCTGCAGGAATATCTTGCAGAGGAAAACTTGAAGGTCCTCGTGGGAGACAGCCTCTGGTATGCTTCTGAGGCGGATGTTCTGTCTCCTTTCTCGGTTCTCGAGGTCTTCAAGCGCGTCACGCAACTCTCGGATTACATCGCCGCATCTGGAGACCTCGTCGTGGGTCTCAGTCTGGGAGTTGATGGCTCCTTCGATTTTGGCCTCCAGCTCGTCCGTTCTGCCGGAGAGGGCTCCGAGATCGGCTCAGATTTTCTGCAGGGCCTTCTCCGTGTCCTCTTGCACCCCTCTCCTCATCTTGAGGATCAGGAAGTCAAAGAATTATTTACTAAGAACGGGAGGGTCAGAGTCAAACTGCTCCTGGAGCTCGTTAAGCGCTGCGTGCTCCGGCTCTTCGGCGCCATTTTGAGATCCTGGGCTCAGCTCTGTCTGGTGCGGTGCCGGGGTAAAGAACTTTGTGACAGTTCTGGTTTTTTTTAGCTTTCGTCGCCATCTCCCCAGTGCTGGGTGCAGTTATAGGGATTGAATTCAGATGGTTTGACGTGGGGTGGGTTGCTTATTCTGGTCTATTTCTTCAGAGGGTGTCGGGAGCTCTTCTCCTAGTCAGCCATCCGTGGTGACGTCACCGCAAGTCTTTTCTGTATTCATTTCTAATAAATTAAATTTTATTTTAACACTGCTTATTCTGTGGGAACTTGGTACACCAATCAGTACTTCTAATCATCATCCGATATATATTCATGCGCCAAGGTGTCTTCCCCTTTCCTTCTATGAAGTGATATGTGAAATGTTTACCAAACCCATCATGATTCCCAGCTGTGGCACGGTAATAAAGGGTTTATTCAATTTACCTGTAACATTAGCCAATTACAGACATTATAAAATATGTATATATTTATTTTTTTGAAAGCATAGTTTTCAGAGCAAAATAAAAAGTATTGAATTTTTTTTTATTATGTACAGTGATTTTAGTATTGTACAGTATTGGAAGTGGATTTACAATCCCATCTCTGCCAGGAGAGTCCGCTGAAGGACAAATAAAAGGCTGTTTTGCAATTAATTGCAAGCGGTTAGTATAGAACAGCGATTTCCAACAGGGGCTTCACAAATCCCTAGGAGTGTCTCCAAAAACATCTGTAATTGCAAATCCCAGGCACTATAGTGAGCTCGTGTGGGGACTGTACACTTCATAAAACCCCAAACTGTACCGAACCATGGGTAACATAGCCGTCAATTACACAAGATTTCAAAGTCTCCCTACAATGTTTTTCATTCACAGCTGCAAGGCATTGTGGGACATGAATTTGGAAGTGGCAGCAGTGATAGATAGCTATACCACCCATGTAGTCTGCACACACCGAGGTGCAGTTTGGGGCCTTAAGCGTGTGTTCCCAGCACGAGCTCAGGACACTATACTGCCTGGGATTGGTCAAACTGTTTCACTAATCTTATTTCCTTCTCGGACTATTGCTAATTAGAAGTTCCCAGAACAAATATTTTCTAGCTGGGGGTGCACAATGTAAAAAAAGAAAAAGTTGGGAACCACTGCTTTAAAAACACAAGTTAACTATTGAAGAAAGTTTGCATTTTGGCAAGTCATTATAAAAGGTGTGGGTGTTGCAGATGACAACATATTGTAGCGCTACAGTATGTAGAATGTTCTCATGCGGCAGAATCCACTGATTTTGGCATAAAGCTTTAACAACGGATTAGAGCAGTGGTGTACAGTCCATGCAAATATTTGGTAATAGCACATACAGGGGCATAGGAGAGAAGAGGTTGATGCATAGACTAAGATCTGAGGTAGCCAGGGGCAGATCTCCAAGCCAGGGCATTGATCCCTGCTTTTTACACCAGATATTCTAAGCATTCAAACCACAATTCGTTTTCTAGGGACAATTCACAGGCCCTGCAGCAGTGGTGCCGACGCCTGTAGCAGCAAAGGGTTTAACAGAAACACATTGTTTAAAAAAAGCATTAAAAAAAAATATTATTATTATTATTTACAAGCAGGCTTTGCTGTGTTAAAGTGAATGCTGCTTCTGATTAACAAACATTAATCGTGTGACACTTTTTAAGACAGTGTACATATACAACTTCATTTATTTGAACAAGTGTCAAGCTGCCCAAGTGTAAAGAGCGAAAAACGTCCTTTAACTAAACAAAACTGGCACTTTGGGTGTGTTCATTCAACATGACAAAATATCACAGTGTTGACAAATATCTTTAATAACAGTCGGTTGAGCCATATTGTGTATCGGAGTTAAAACTAAACTTTGCTTCAGCAATACAAAAACTAAGGATGGTTTCTAAGCAAATGAAATTTGACTGGTATGGCAGCTTAATTATAAAACGAAAGCCACGTAACGGCTAAGGATTTTAATTTGCATGGCTCTTCTGTGTCTAATAAAAATTTATTCAGCGTAGAATATATCTTTTTACATTGCAAGCATACCGTTTAAACCAGCTTAATGCTTTTCCTTGAATTAATTTTTCCAATCTTTCTCTGGGTGATAAATCTCTAAAAACAAAAAACTAATGGACAGCATCTTAGCAAATAGTCTGTGGTAACATAAGGATATAAATGTTCCCCATATCTACACACACATCAGCACATTATCTTCAAGTAATGGCATTCTGAAATGACACTAGAATCGACACTCCACAGTCTGACGTTCAACCCTTTTGCTAGCAGACAGCATGCAGCAAAGGGGTTAAATACACATATTGAGTCACCACATGACAGCACAGGGTGGTTATTCATTCAACGGAGATACTGTAGGCTATTGCGCAGCAACTCCCATTGACTTCAACAGGAGTTTCTGTGCGATAGCACCCCGATCAGCACCATCAGTTAAATGAGTCGGTCACAACAGCTTGCAGTGGTACTTCTGGTGACCCTGAACAGCAGCTGCCTGTTCTGATTTGTATACAACTTCCAGACCAAACAAACAAGTCAAAAGGACCGGAAAAACAGTATGAACTGGCCGTGAGAATGACCGTTTACAGGGAAGAGTGGTGGTAGAAAGTGCCAGCTTATGTTAGGGAATATTGGATCATTAATGATTAACCTCTTCACTGGCTGAAGGACCACTCAATGCAATCCTTTGCAAACCCTTCTGAATTCAAATGGAGTACAAAAGAGTGTATGGTGCACAGCCAAAATGAGTGGGTAAAGTTGAAAAATAAAACATAATTTTCCTTTATTAGGTCTGCATAAAACAAAAGACTGTTATGCCTCCGTTTATTAATGGAGACCTAATAGAGGAAAAGTGTATTTTATTTTTCAACTTGACCCACTCTTTTTGGCTGTGCACCATACACTTTTGTACTTCGTTGACAATACCAATTTTGGGAGCACGCCTACCAAGGAGACACAGGATAGAGACATACAAATGTTAGTACATATGCATATACTGTAGTATGTTGTATCATCATTATTACTATATTCTAGGGGCTACCCCAACGAGGTCTGAGGGGTGGGTTTGTGCCCACTAGCTCTTACCTTCAGGTAAATTTGCTCCTTTAGGACTTTATTTGGGAGACACTTATTTACTTTAACAATTTGCTGCATTATTGTCTCAATCCCTGTGTCTCCACTTATGCGTGATTCAGTGATTCAAATTGTCTAATTAATCCAGCACTTTGAGCGCCTTTTTCTATTTAAAAAATCTTGTTGTACATGGATTCAAATGGAGGTTACAAATGCAGTCTCAAAGATTGACGGAGGGCGATACACTGAAAATGTTACCAAGTGACTGGTGCAAAAAATAAACAAAATACATACATACACATATATAAAAATATACATAAGCATTTTTACATTTTTCATTCTTAAAGAATCAGTTCACTCTGCTCAACCCTTCCCCCAGGCCATTTCCCACCCCTATATGTATAGGAAGTAGGGGGTGTCCGGAGCTGAAATTAGCACGGCCTAGCTCCGCAGACACCCTGCTTCCTATACATATTTCTTTTAAAAGGGGGAGTGGAATTGCCTAACCAAGAAGGGAGACAAGGGCAGATAAAACATATTATAAAGACCATCCCTAATCTTCAAGTTACAACATTACAAAACACTGGCAGGAAAACACATAAAATGATTTAAAAATACTTCTCTAATAATAAAGCATTTTACCTTTAAACCCAATCACCCTATCAATGTAATTTATTTCCATTTCATCCTATGTGGGACTGCACCGTTGCACAATTTAGGCTTGGAGTGAGGTTGTCTGCTATTTGCCACTGACTTTATAGTCTGGCTAAGCTATTTGGTAAACCTTGCTCTTATTAGTTGGTATAGGTAGTAGGCAGACTGACTAGTAGCAGAGGTGCAATGCAAAGCTTCAATTCATAGCATCTTAAGGCTAGTTTAAATTACGTCTACAATACATACATACAGTACATACATGAAAAAGGACAATGCCAAAGATGCACAAAAGGGTGCAAACTTTAGCATGCCTTTACTACCATGGGAGTAAAGGAGTGCTAAAACTTGGCATCCTTTTCTGGGTCAATGTACTGAATTGCTACAAAATAAGCTTTTTTTTATATCTTACATACTGTACTCAATACGTCTTCTTTTGGTCTCAGGTCATTATTCTTCCTTAGAATGCAACCGTCAAGTATTAAACAAAGACAGAAACAAGTCGACGTTCGGCACTTCAGATGCCCCTCTGATCCGATGCTGCATCACTGGTATGGACACAATCTCCATTGATTTTCTTGTTAGTGAAGATGCTCTTTAATAATTAGATTACGTTGCAGGTGGTCATACTTCTTCTAAAGGACCACTATGAGATGTAGTTGAACACGACTTCAAGATGTGACAATTTTTTTCTCTAGAAGTGCTGCATAAGAGACTTGGTCTTTAAGGCTTGTGGGTGAACCAAGTTTATGAGGAATGCTCACGTTGGTCCATTAAAAGGCAACACTACTTGAAGCAAACCTGCACTTCCGGCTACAGGAACACCACATAATTCGATAAATAGATGCAGCACCAATTCATTCTAAAAAGGTATAATTCCACTATAATTACCCTACAAACCTCACTACTCACCCAGAAAATAAATTTCATTGTATATACAGATTACGCATTGTTAGATGCCAAGTGTCATTTGCTCTGGAGAAAATTAACAATTTTCCAAAGAAAATAAAAATGTTCAAAACTCAAACAAAATAAATATTCATCTACATGGCAGATGCAAGTTGTCCTACTGAAAAGGTACATTCCCCTAAATCACATTTTTTTCACTATGTCTCTACATACTGTATGGTGGAACTGCAGATACAAAATGAGTGGATTTTGGCTTTGAACTTCATTGGCATTTGTGTAGAGTAAAATAAGCAAATGCACTTATTGCTGCTAACTCCTTCGCTGGCAGAAGTCAGCTTGCCAATAAAGGGTTAAAACATCAGTACATGCTTCATTTTGCTTTCTTCATACTAGCACACACAAACCTTTCTGCAAAATAAACAAAATAGCCATGCATTCTGGTCAAAATAAAACTTTCCCTTTTTAATGGTTGCTCATCCCTTGAGGTCCTTGTGTACAGAGCATCTGTTTTAGAGCCAACGTCTGTAACGCCCTCAGTTCTCTGGATTCTCCTGCTGTCCGTCTCCCTCCACCCTTCTCTCAGGTGAAGTGTACAAGAAGTTGCAGAAGATATACAGTGGGAAGAGGAGCAAGCGGCTGTCCAAATTCATTACCACTTGTTCCTGGGAGAAACATTAACAAGGAGAACAGCATCAAAGTGCAGGAAAGAAAAAAAAATGCAGATGTGGAAGCTCATTAGCTTTAGTACTGCTATTAAGTAGGACACATCAGAACAAGGACATGGCATATTTGATATACTGTAACTCTAGGGGGTAGCTGCCTGAAGTGGAACATCTAGCTTATACAGTACAGGCATACCCCGCTTTAAGTACACTCACTTTAAGTACACTCGCGAGTAAGTACATATCGCCCAATAGGCAAACGGCAGCTCACGCATGCGCCTGTCATCACGTCCTGAACAGCAATACCGGCTCCCTACCTGTACCGAAGCTGTGCGCAAGCAGGGAGACTATAGAGCCTGTTACAAATGCGTTATTTACATCAGTTATGCACGTATATAACGATTGCAGTACAGTACATGCATCGATAAGTGGGAAAAGGTAGTGCTTCACTTTAAGTACATTTTCGCTTTACATACATGCTCCGGTCCCATTGCGTACGTTAATGCGGGGTATGCCTGTACGTAGACTGGCTGAAAGTGACGCTCAAATCCATGTTGGTTCAAGTCCAAATACTATATGGTGTGCATATATGTGTGTGTGTGTGTGAATATATACCTATAGAAGGCAAGGGAGGGTACACTGCTACACACACACATATATGTGTGTGTGTGTGTGTGTGTGTACAGTATGTGTATGTGTGTATGTATGTGTAGCAGTGTACCCTCCCTTGCCACCTCCCTGGCAGTGGTCCCGTCACGTGGGAGGGTTTAGTGGCTGTGTCGGCCATGTTGCGGTTGGCGCTGCCGGAAGAGGTCCTGTTGTTCAGGATTTCCTCCGCGGACTGGAGACAGCGTGGTCAGTCCTGACGGAGCCGGCGAAGGGAGATAGTCAAGCTCCCCCGGACTAGGTAGTTTCTCCCATAAAGTAGTGTAAGTATTGTAGGGCCGGCCATAATAAGGGACTTGCCCCTTAGTATACAGACGACTCAACGGAGCAGATGGATCCGCAGTGAATGAGTCCTCAGGCCTGGCTGAATCGCTTCCGCTATGCTACCGGAAATAAGGCGAGAAGGGGATTGTGTTGGAGGCCCTGCATCATGGGACCACGCTTGCCACCTGTCTACAAATCCCCTGGTATACTCGTGTAGCAAGGAAGGTACCACCACGTGCACCAACACCACACCGGGAGGGTAGTGCTGCCCTCACATATCTGGGTGGAATTGTTTGGACAAACCATTGGGTTTTAGGTGCCCAGGGCACCCTCAGTACTTTGGGGGAAGGTCATTGTGATTGTGTATACTGTATTGCTGAGACAGTGAGATCATAGTAAATAGGTTGTATATACTTTGCTGTAATTGTGGTTATTGGATGTAAACCAAATAAGTGTACCGGTTCCTGTGAGGGGCTATCCTGCCAACGCAGGGATCCTCAAGGATGGAGGCACTGCTCCAGCCACCCCAGGCTCCCCAAGCACGGCGGTAGCACCAATACACCCGTAACACGCATATCTCCCTGAGGAGGAGGGAAGGGGTGTTACATATGTATATGTGTGTGTAAGTACAGTGGTGTGAAAAAGAAAGTACACCCTCTTTGAATTCTATGGTTTTACAGATCAGGACTTAATAACTATCATCTGTTCCTTAGCAGGTCTTAAAATTAGGTAAATACAACCTCAGATGAACAACAACACATGACATATTACACTGTCATGATTTAACAACAACAAAAAGCCAAAATGGAGAAGCTGCGTGTGAAAAACTAAGTACACCCTTACTGCTTCCATAGGAATTAAGATGCTAAGTAGCAGACAGGTGCTGCTAATCAAATGCCCTTGATTAATTGATCATCAGCAAGTGTGACCACCTCTATAAAAGCCGAAATTTTAGCTGTTTGCTGGTCCGGAGCATTCAGGTGTGTGTTAACACAATGCCAAGGAGGAATGACATCAGCAATGATCTTAGAGAAGCAATTGTTGCTGCCCATCAATCTGGGAAGGGTTATAAGGCCATTTCCAAACAATTTAAAGTCCACACGACTTCTGGAACAATGTCCTTTGGACAGACGAGACCAAAATGGAGATGTTTGGCCATAATGCACAGCGCCACGTTTGGCGAAAACCAAACACAGCATATCAACACAAACACCTTATATCAACTATCAAGCAAGGTGGTGGAGGGGTGATGATTTGGGCTTGTTTTGCAGCCACAGGACCTGGGAACCTTGCAGTCATTGAGTTGACCAGGAACTCCTCTGTATGCCAAAGTATTCTAGAGTCAAATGTGAGGCCATCTGTCCGACAGCTAAAGCTTGGCCAAAATTAGGTCATGCAACAGGACAATGATCCCAAGCACACCAGCAAATCTACAACAGAATGTCTGAAAAAGAAAAGAATCAAGGTGTTGCTATGGCCCAGTCAAAGTCCAGACCTCAACCCGATTGAAATGCTGTGACTGGACCTTAAGAGAGCTGTGCATAAACAAATGCCCACAAACCTCAATGAACTGAAGCAACGTTGTAAAGAAGAGTGGGCCAAAATTCGTCCACAACGATGTGAGAGACTCAAAGTCATACAGAAAACGATTACTTCAAGTTATTTCTGCTAACGGTGGTTCTACAAGCAATTGAATCATAAGGTATACTTGGTTTTTCACACATGGCTTCTCCATTTTGGCTTTAATGTTGTTAAATAAATCATGACAGTGTAATATGTCATGTGTTGTTCATCTGAGGTTGTAGTTACCTAATTTTAAGTTATTATGTCCTGATACGTAAAACCATAGAATTCAAAAAGGGTGTACTTTCTTTTTCACACCACTGTATATGTGTAAGCGTATGTGTATATGTATGTGAGCGTGTATGCATATGTACAGTATGTGTGTATGTATGTAATATATAAGACACACACACACACGTCTGTGTAGTCTAGATGTACATATGGTGCGTGCGTGTGTAGATGTACATATGGCTTGAGAAAGGCTTATGTATAAGCAGAGATTTATTAAATAAATAATTAGTAATTTCCCCCCCCCCCCCAAAAAAAAATCAAAGCTAGAGTTTTGCACACGCACACACAATATGCAAACGGGTGCATGCAACACATTATTCTGACTGCTGTGTTGACTAACGTGTTCTCACCCGTTGTAACGCACCAACTGATGCAATAAAGTGTGTTACATCTATATGTATGTACTGTATATGGTGCATATATGTTGTGTCTACGTATACAATACATCCATAGTATGTAATGTACGCCCAACCGGTGCTTGGTGCTCGCATGTGTGTGCCTCGGAGGGAGGAGGGCTGTAGCTGTCTTGCCTAATACGGTTATGTATGCAAGTCAACTATTTCAGTTCTAGGCAAGACTCTTACGTTCTACATATGGTGTATACAGTTCATGCATAAACGAGAAGTTAGGAGTTAAAATTATGTAGGGGGAAAATTCACTGATGCTTTAAACGTTAGCACCTACATGCATGAAGAAATTGAAGTTGCTAATAACACTGTGCTTCAAAGACTGCCTTATGTGTGTGTCAACCAGCAGCTAGCAAAGTGATACGTGCGCATTTCTTAAAGAAGTGGAAAAAAAAAAAATCCCACTGGGATAATGTGAAGTTACATCTGCAGCTTGCTGCCCTCCTCCTGTGCCCCTGGTGTCTTCATTAAGCTACAGCAAAACTCTTCATTCACAGAAACCTCGGTTATCTTTAGCAGAGTGAGAACACCCAGCTACTCATCTCCTAGGTGCTTACATTTTCTTAGGCTATATTCACACAACAACAAAAAAACATACCTGATCTTTTTCAAGGCTGAGGATCTGATATCCACTTGTTCTATTGCAAATTACTTTACCATTGTTATCAAAAGAGGCTAAGCGTAACCTAAAGGAAAAGACAATACATTTGCTTGTTGATTTTGTAAAATATTCAGATTAGCAATAGAGTTTTTCTACAGGCGCTCAAATAAATACTTGTATATACCAGTTATAATGAAATATTGTGGAAAATGTATTCTGGAGGGGGACATTGTAATAAACACAGATGGGAAAGGGAAGACTGAAACAGTGGTTAAAACAGTTTTGGCAATATCTGTGAGTCAGCATTTTGGAAATCTAAATACCTGTAAATCCCAGCAGAGCGTTTAGTCAAAATATGAAAAATAGCGCACAAAGCCAAATTTAAATTATCCAGAAAATATGAAAAATGTAGTAAGACAGGGGGGCACACACTTTTTTCCCTGCGCCCCCCTGCCGGTGGTCACCTCAACCCCCCTCAGCTCCGGCATCATGACGTCACGTTGCCACAGCAACGTGTGTGGAGCCAAGGTAAGTAAAGGTTTACAGAGGCCCTGTAGCTCCCACGGCACTTAATTTAGGTGCCTTCAGGAAGTGCGCGGAGCCTCTGTAAACCGCACCCCCCCCCCCGCAGGCAGTCTCGCAACCCCCCCTGGTGGTCGCGCACCGCTGTAGTAAGACCCACCTAGGGCCTCCAAAAACGTTTCACACTCACATCAGCTATTCAGAGGAAGTGAATTATCACCATCATGCCCCTTCATTTACAGTACACTCTTATAGGGCAAGTTTTACTTAAAGGCAAATATAAAAATACAGGATAAAATATAACATAACTTTTAGTAAATAAAAAAGTATCATGATAACATAACAGGTAAAATATATGCCAAAACAATTCCCAGATGAGCAATAATGTCAACACAGAAAATGTTTTCAATTCCACTCTGAATTGAGGTCGTTGCCTCACATGGGAAATAATTATTTAACTTTATCTGGGCAGATCATGTATTCTCTATGACATCCAGCAGGGCCCCGGGTATACGGCGGGTTCCGTTCCAGAGGCCCGCCGTATAGTGAAAATCGCCGGAAAGCGGATCCGGCGATTTTCAGTGCTGCGCATGCGCAAACCGACATTTTCGCCGTTCTGCGCATGTGCGACCTGCGGTCTAAGCGCGCAACCGGCGGTCTGCGCATGCACGCCGGGCACACCTGCCGTTCTGCGCATGCGCGATTTTAAATTCAACATGGCGGCCCCCTTCTCGGTGCCGCCGTATCAGCGGATCGCCGAAATGCGGAGCGCCGAGAAGCGTGGCCCTGCTGTACTAAAACAAGAATAACACAAGGCACTGCGGATTTTCTTATGCTGTTTTAATGAGCCAAAAAAAGCTAAGCGACCTTTCGACCAGAGCGGTCTTTTTCAAGTGGTAAGTGGCCATGCCACTTGAAAGACCGCTCTGGTTGAAACGTCGCTTAGTTTTTTTGGCTCATTAAAACAGCATTAGAAAATCCGCAGTGCCTTGTGCTATTCCTGTTTTAGTATACTATTTGGATTTCCAGCAAGCCATCCTCCAACATAAGAGCACCGGTAATTATGTATGTTTATTGATTATATGGTGTGCAGCAGATATCCTTTTTGTTTATGACAAAAATATTATGGTTTGGCATCAGAGTTGTGAAACTCGAGAAAATTTTTCAAAACAGGATGCTCCATATCCCTTTTAGTATTATAATTAACATGGTCTGATATCCTTGTTTTCAAACGCTCTTTTAGGGCGTCCCACATATTTTAGTTTACAGTTGCATTACAAAATTCGTTTTGCCAGTTAGATTCTGGAGTCTCTTATTTTATATTTCTTTTAATTACATTGCAAGTAACATTTACCAGTTTTGAAACATCTATAGCCAGGGCCGCCGACATGGGGAGACAGTAAGGACTGCTGTTCTGACTGTTTAGGGGCCCGGCCTACTGCCCGCATATTAATTCTGATGTCCCCTGCCCCCCTCCCCCGAGATGCAGGAAGCAGGCAGAGGGAAATCCTTCCCACCCCACAGAGCCTCTGTAAATAGGCGTTGCCTTGAAGAGCGCTGTGGGTGTGTGTCTAAGGCTGCGATTATTCTGAAAAACGCCCATGGTGTCACCCGTAGCGACACCGCGCGGCGCAAACAACAAGTTTCATACATATGTGATAAGTAGCTATTCCAAATTCAACTGTCACCCCGCTTGCTACTGCAAAACAGGAGACAGTTGATGCGTTTTCAAAATTTGTTTTTGCGTTGCTACACACGACACCACGGGCGTTTTGCTGTATAATCGCAGCCTGAAGCTGCAGCCTGAGAGACAGGCTGAGAAAAGTAAGAGGGAAGGGCTAAATCATGAGGAGAAAAACAGACATGAAAGTGAAGAAGACATAGAAAGGCTAGGAACAAAAACAGAAAATGTATTAAGTTTAACGTAATTTTATTTTCCTGTACATCACTAATTGCAGTGGGTACTAATTGGGATTAGCGCCTCCCTCATCGTTGCAGGACAGAAAACGTTTCTGCAGGGTATATAAGGCCCACCCACTACCTGCAGAACAGTCTTCGGTTTTTCCCATAGCTAAAAAATATAACTGATACATGTTAATCACAGGGAGAGTACGATGTACCCACTGCCATTAATGGAGTACAGGAAAAGAAAATTACGGTAAAATGAACCCATTCACTTTTCCTCTTCCCCACATGGCAGTGGGTACTAATTAGGATATACCAAAGCTCACTCCATGGGAGGGGAAGAAAAGGAGAAAAAAAAGATACGTATACCAACTTTGAGATATCTGTTTATTTACTGTCAAAGCTTGCTTCAGCTGAGGCTTGTACGTCAAGCTTATAGTATGTCACAAATGTATTAAATGAAGACCAGACCGCAGCTTTAAAAATCTGTGTTGGAGATGCTTGGGCTTTGAATGCCCATGATTTAGAAACTGCTCTGGTTGAATCTGCCTTTATTCCCTGCTGGACTGGTTTGCTTTTAAGGTTATACGCCAACTTGATAGCTGAAGTAATCCATCATGATATGGTTGCCTTTGAGGCTTGCTGCCCCCTTCTAGGACCCTCTGGGATTATAAACAGCCTATCCTATTTTCTGTATTTTTGAATCCTGAGTAGGTAGACTAAAAACACCTTACTACATCTTAAATTATCTAGTCTGGGCTCCTTAGGATTAGCCGAATTTGTGCAGAAGGATGGAAAAATTATCGTCTCTTGATTGACATGAAACGAAGAGACAACTTTTGGAAGTAACTGTTCAGCAGCACATTGAGCTTATTCGTCGCTTGATTGCACACTGTAGAGCTCGCCTTATTTCAAGCAAACTTGCCTTTCCCGAAGGATCCTCTTAGTCGGGGGCCACAAAAAAGGCTCCCTTGTCACCCTCTCCATTTTTGCTGTTGGGCAAAAGCCCTTTCTGGTAGGACTTTGCTTCTCTATAAGACATTCTGTCTTGTGGTGTAAAGAATCTTCGATTTCTCTTCTCCTAGGGAAGAAACACACTCTTTCCTCTTGATAGCTTTGGGGGAAAAAACTAGACGCCATAAAAGCTAACAGCAATTCACCTTCGAAAGGTAAAGAGAAAATGTGTTTTTTTGAAGTAGAAATCTGCTACCCAATGCCTTAGCCCCACTTCTTTCTTGCTGCCACTGTCAGAGCCATGCTTCACTATGTCCAGGGAAGCTTCGGCGATATAGTCAGTTGCCAACTTAATTTCAGATAACGCCAACAGAATTGAGGCTCTCTAGACACTGCTTTCCAACGATTCCTCCACATTGGCTAACCATATTCTCATGGCTCTGGAAAGTGACACTGTTGATACCACAGGTTTGCAAGCAAGACCTGCTGCCAAACAGGCTTTTCGTAGGACACTCCATCCTTCGATCCATTGTATCGCGAAATTACACCGCATCATCCACTGGTAATGTGGTTCTTTTTGCAATGTGTGTGATTGCAGCAACCTTTGGGGGATATTCACAATTCTTGACTTCTTTGTCAGCGAATGGGTACATCCTGGAAAACGTATTCGGGGTTATCGATTTTTTAATCGGGCTGACTCCATTCAGCTCCATCATTTCTTTTATGACAGAAAGTAACGGAAAAGTTCTCTATTTCTTCTGAGAACTGCGGAAAGCTTATCCTTTTTCTGGTGCTTATCTTCTAGGTCTTCCAGCTCCAGAACCTCTTGCATTGCTTTAATCAATGGATCAACAAGATCCAAATTCATCCAACATTTCATGATCAGATGAATCACAGTACTCCCCTTCAGAGTGATGCTGTATGACATCGGATTACTCCAACGAAAATGCTCCTCTATCCAGGCTTGTTCTCTTCTGGGTCAGTTTAGTTGCTTGTAGCACTGCTGAAACCATAGATTGAGAGAGACTGTATCCTTCATCCAGGATAGGAAAGTAGACATCTGGCCATTGGGTTCCATGGCTGCAGCCTTTAGACACTTCAAATCCGCACAAATTCTGGCCATTTTAGGCACCTTTTTCTTATGCAGTAACGAATCTGTGACTGTTTTAGACATCCCTTCTTCCGGCTGAACCCCAGAAGTACTGCATCAACAATAAAAAAAAATAAAACACTGTATACCACAAAATACATTCATTTCAATGTTTCTCACTTTTTTTAAAACTTGTTTTTCTAACTAGGGACTCGCCTCAATTTGGGCATTGACCCCTTGCTTTATCCAGCTTCCATACTACTACAGTACTTTGTGCAAAAGCAGCCTCCTGTGTCTGTGAAATGCTTCAGGAATATCAGGCACCATTATATAGTATTGCTGCTTTAAATACTCTAGTGGTGTCTGCATGACGCCATTGCTGCTTTAAGAAGGAAATGTGCAGGCGTGTGCACTCCAATTCCACACTTCTTGTTCAGAGGGAGCGGCGCGTCTTACCTCCGTCGTGCTCTAGACTGGCATTCTCAGGCGCTTCTGCAGTTTTTCTGACTGGTCGCGGGGTATCTGACTGGCCGTTCCAGATAGCACTTCTGACAAAGCTTCAGGGGGAGGGAGGGTGAAAACCCCCCAAATTGAACTGCACTAAAGCAGTCCCTGTGAGTCCTACTTAACAAAACCTACTGTTGCGCATTAGGACAGGGAAAAGGCTATTCTGCAGGTAACGGGAGGGTGTTATATACCAGGCCCCTACTGAAGAGTTGTGTCATACGACACTGAGGGAGGAGCAAATCCCATTTAATACCCACTGCCATGTGGAGAATTGGAAATCCAAAGAGAAAATAAAGTACAAGAAAGAAATACGTAAGTGGGGGGAAAAAAAGACATGAGGAGGAGAGAGAGAAAATGGGAAGGAAGAGAGAATAGGAGAAAGTGGGAAAGAAGATAAATATATGAAGGGAAAACAGAGGAAAAAAATTAGATGAAAAGTGCAAGTAGAGAAAGACATACTGGGGAGCAGGGTGGGGAGAGAGAAAAAGGCTGGGGGTGGGGAAAGACATGCTGGGTGGGGGGAGGGAAGAGATATGCTGGGTGGGGGGAGGGAAGGGAGAAACATGCTGGGTGGGGGGAGGGAGGGGAGAGACATGCTGGGTGGGGGGAGGGAGGGGAGAGACATGCTGGGTGGGGGGGATGGAGAGCAGAGACATGCTGGGTGGGGGGGATGGAGGGGAGAGACATGCTGGGTGGGGGGATGAAGGGGAGAGACATGCTGGGTGGGGGGATGGAGGGGAGAGACATGCTGGGTGGGGGGAGAGACATGCTGGTTGGGGGGAGGGGAGAGACATGCTTGGTGGGGGGATGGAGGGGAGAGACATGCTTGGTGGGGGGATGGAGGGGAGAGACATGCTGGGTGGGGGGAGGGAGGGGAGAGACATGCTGGGTGGGGTGGAGACACATGCTGGGTGGGGTGAAGAGACATGCTGGGTGGGGTGGAGGGGAGAGACATGCTGGGTGGGGTGGAGGGGAGAGACATGCTGGGTGGGGTGGAGGGGAGAGACATGCTGGCTGGGGGGAGGGAAGGGAGAGACATGCTGGGTGGGGGGAGGGAGGGAGGGGAGAGACATGCTGGGTGCGGGGAGGGAGGGGAGAGACATGCTGGGTGGGGGGAGGGAGGGAGGGGAGAGAGATGCTGGGTGGGGGGAGGGAGGGGAGAGACATGCTGGGTGGGGTGGAGAGACATGCTGGGTGGGGTGGAGAGACATGCTGGGTGGGGTGGAGAGACATGCTGGGTGGAGGGGAGAGACATGCTGGGTGGGGTGGAGGCGAGAGACATGCTGGGTGGGGTGGAGGGGAGAGACATGCTGGGTGGAGTCGAGGGGAGAGACATGCTGGGTGGAGTGGAAGGGAGAGACATGCTGGGTGGGGGAGGGGAGAGACATGCTGGGTGGGGGAGGGGAGAGACACGTGGGGGTGGGAGGGATGCTGGGAGGGGATGGGAGGGATGCATGCTGCGAGATGTGAGGGATGCTGGGTGAGGGGGTGGGAGGGATGCATGCTGGGAGATGGGAAGGACGCTGGGGGAGAGGATGGGGGAGGGATACGAGGGATGCTGGGTTAGGGGATGGGAAGGATGCGGGGGGGAGAAATGGGAAGGATGCTGGGCGGGGGGGGGGGGGGTGGGGGAGAATGGGAGGTATGCTGGGGGATGGGAGGGATGCTGGGAGAGATACTGGGGGATGAGAGACAGAGAAAGACCTGCTGGGGAAGAGGCAAGAGAGAGACATGCTGGGAGGGAGGAGAGAAAACAGAAAATTGTTTCACGATCTTACCATAATTTTCTTTTCCTGAATAATGTACCATGGCAGTGGTCACCAAAGGGTTAAGCCCCACCTTAAAGCTGGGCCAGGACAGATTAAAGACTTGCACCTGTAGGAGGCCCTATATATGGACACACCTCCTCCTCACAGGTAGTCTTGTAGTTCTTAACTGAAATATATAACACTAGCTGAGAGACCCGGCGTTGCCCGGGATGTAAATGCGTAATAGGTAGTATTATTTATAAATGGTGGAACAATAGGTGAGTATTTGTTGCAAAGGTTGGATAATAATATTGAAAAGAAAGATGGAATAAAATGTAATACGATGTTGTTTAAAAATGTTTTATGGTAAAAGGGGAGCGGGGGGGAAAGGGGAGCGGGGGGGGGAAAGGGGAGCGGGGGGGGGAAAGGGGAGCGGGGGGGGGGAAAGGGGAGCGGGGGGGAAAGGGGAGCGGGGGGGAAAGGGGAGCGGGGGGGGAAAGGGGAGCGGGGGGGAAAGGGGAGCGGGGGGGGAAAGGGGAGCGGGGGGGGGGAAAGGGGAGCGGGGGGGGAAAGGGGAGCGGGGGGGGAAAGGGGAGCGGGGGGGGGAAAGGGGAGCGGGGGGGGAAAGGGGAGCGGGGGGGGGGAAAGGGAGCGGGGGGGAAAGGGAGCGGGGGGGAAAGGGAGCGGGGGGGAAAGGGGAGCGGGGGGGAAGGGGAGCGGGGGGGAAGGGGAGCGGGGGGAGAAGGGGAGGGGGGGAGAAGGGGAGGGGGGGAGAAGGGGAGGGGGGGAGAAGGGGAGGGGGGGAGAAGGGGAGGGGAGAAGGGGAGGGGGGGAGAAGGGGAGTGGGGGGGGGAAAGGGGAGTGTGGGGGGGGAAAGGGGAGTGGGGGGGAGAAGGGGAGTGGGGGGGGAAGGGGAGTGGGGGGGGGGAAGGGGAGTGGGGGGGAAGGGGAGTGGGGGGGGAAGGGGAGTGGGGGGGGAAGGGGAGTGGGGGGGGGAAGGGGAGTGGGGGGGAAGGGGAGTGGGGGGGGAAGGGGAGTGGGGGGGGGAAGGGGAGTGGGGGGGGGAGAAGGGGAGTGGGGGGGGAGAAGGGGAGTGGGGGGGGGAAGGGGAGTGGGGGGGGGAAGGGGAGTGGGGGGGGAAGGGGAGTGGGGGGGGAAGGGGAGTGGGGGGGGGAAGGGGAGTGGGGGGAGGAAGGGGAGTGGGGGGGGGAAGGGGAGTGGGGGGGAAGGGGAGTGGGAAGGGGAGTGGGGGGGGGAAGGGGAGTGGGGGGGGGAAGGGGAGTGGGGGGGGAAGGGGAGTGGGGGGGGGAAGGGGAGTGGGGGGGGAAGGGGAGTGGGAAGGGGAGTGGGGGGGGGGAAGGGGAGTGGGGGGGGGGAAGGGGAGTGGGGGGGGGAAGGGGAGTGGGGGGGGAAGGGGAGTGGGGGGGGGAAGGGAGTGGGGGGGGGGAAGGGAGTGGGGGGGGAAGGGGAGTGGGGGGGGAAGGGGAGTGAGGGGGGGAAGGGGAGTGGGGGGGGGAAGGGGAGTGGGGGGGGAAGGGGAGTGGGGGGGAAGGGGAGTGGGAAGGGGAGTGGGGGGGGGAAGGGGAGTGGGGGGGGAAGGGGAGTGGGGGGGGGAAGGGGAGTGGGGGGGGGAAGGGGAGTGGGGGGGGGAAGGGGAGTGGGGGGGAAGGGGAGTGGGGGGGGAAGGGGAGTGGGGGGGGAAGGGGAGTGGGGGGGAAGGGGAGTGGGGGGGGGAAGGGGAGTGGGGGGGAAGGGGAGTGGGGGGGAGGGGAGTGGGGGGGGGGGAGGGAGTGGGGGGGGGGAAGGGAAGTGGGGGGGGAGAAGGGGAGTGGGGGGGGGAAGGGGAGTGGGGGGGGAGAAGGGGAGTGGGGGGGGAAGGGGAGTGGGGCGGGAAGGGGAGTGGGGGGGGAAGGGGAGTGTGGGGGGGAAGGGGAGTGGGGGGGGGAAGGGGAGTGGGGGGGGAAGGGGAGTGGGGGGGGAAGGGGAGTGGGGGGGGGGAAGGGGAGTGGGGGGGGGAAGGGGAGTGGGGGGGGGAAGGGGAGTGGGGGGGGGAAGGGGAGTGGGGGGGGAAGGGGAGTGGGGGGGGAAGGGGAGTGGGGGGGGAAGGGGAGTGGGGGGGAAGGGGAGTGGGGGGGGAAGGGGAGTGGGGGGGGGGAAAGGGGAGTGGGGGGGGAGAAGGGGAGTGGGGGGGGAGAAGGGGAGTGGGGGGGGGAGAAGGGGAGTGGGGGGGGGAGAAGGGGAGTGGGGGGAGAAGGGGAGTGGGGGGGGAAGGGGAGTGGGGGGGGAAGGGGAGTGGGGGTGGAAGGGGAGTGGGGGGGAGGGAGTGGGGGGGAGGGAGTGGGGGGGAAGGGGAGTGGGGGGGGAGGGGAGTGGGGGGGGGATGGGGAGTGGGGGGAAGGGGAGTGGGGGGGAGAAGGGGAGTGGGGGGGGAGAAGGGGAGTGGGGGGGGAGAAGGGGAGTGGGGGGGAGAGAAGGGGAGTGGGGGGGGGGGGAGAAGGGGAGTGGGGGTGGAGAAGGGGAGTGGGGGTGGGAGAAGGGGAGTGGGGGGGTGGGGGGGATGGTGAGGGGCTCCGGAGCAGCATCGTGCGGTGGATGTTCGGGTGAGTGGGGGGGGGGTGAGGGGCTCCGGAGCAGCATCGTGCGGTGGATGTTCGGGTGAGTGTGGGGGGGGGGGTGAGTGTGGGGGGGGGGGTGAGTGTGGGGGTGAGGGGCTCCGGAGCAGCATCGTGCGGTGGATGTTCGGGTGAGTGTGGGGGGGGGGGGGTGAGGGGCTCCGGAGCAGCATCGTGCGGTGGATGTTTGGGTGAGTTTGTGGGGGGGGGGGGGTGAGGGGCTCCGGAGCAGCATCGTGCTGTGGATGTTCGGCTGAGTGTGGGGGGGGGGGGGTGAGGGGCTCCGGAGTAGCATCGTGCGGTGGATGTTCGGGTGAGTGGGGGGGGGTGAGGGGCTCCGGAGCAGCATCGTGCGGTGGATGTTCGGGTGAGTGTGGGGGGGGGGGTGAGTGTGGGGGGGGGTGAGGGGCTCCGGAGCAGCACCGTGCGGTGGATGTTCGGGTGAGTGGGGGGGGGTGAGGGGCTCCGGAGCAGCATCGTGCGGTGGATGTTCGGGTGAGTTTGTGGGGGGGGGGGGGGTGAGGGGCTCCGGAGCAGCATCGTGCTGTGGATGTTCGGGTGAGTGTGGGGGGGGGGGGGGGGGTGTGAGGGGCTCCGGAGCAGCATCGTGCATTGGATGGTGGGGGGGGGGGGGTGAGGGGCTTCGGAGCAGCATCGTGCGTTGGATGGTGGGGGGGGGTGAGGGGCTCCGGAGCAGCATCGTGCGTTGGATGGTGGGGGGGGGGGTGAGGGGCTCCGGAGCAGCATCGTGCGTTGGATGGTGGGGGGGGGTGAGGGGCTCCGGAGCAGCATCGTGCGGTGGATGTTCGGGTGAGTGGGGGGGGGGGGGGTGAGGGGCTCCGGAGCAGCATCGTGCGGTGGATGTTCGGGTGAGTGTGGGGGGGGGGGGTGAGGGGCTCCGGAGCAGCATCGTGCGGTGGATGTTCGGGTGAGTTTGTGGGGGGGGGGGGGGGGTGAGGGGTTCCGGAGCAGCATCGTGCTGTGGATGTTCGGGTGAGTGTGGGGGTGGGGGTGAGGGGCTCCGGAGCAGCATCGTGCGGTGGATGTTCGGGTGAGTGGGGGGGGTGAGGGGCTCCGGAGCAGCATCGTGCTGTGGATGTTCGGGTGAGTGTGGGGGGGGGGGTGAGGGTCTCCGGAGCAGCATCGTGCATTGGATGGTGGGGGGGGGGGGGGGGTGAGGGGCTTCGGAGCAGCATCGTGCGTTGGATGGTGGGGGGGGGGGTGAGGGGCTCCGGAGCAGCATTGTGCGTTGGATGGTGGGGGGGGGGGGTGAGGGGCTCCGGAGCAGCATCGTGCGTTGGATGGTGGGGGGGGGGGGGGGTGAGGGGCTCCGGAGCAGCATTGTGCGTTGGATGGTGGGGGGGGGGGGTGAGGGGCTCCAGAGCAGCATCGTGCGTTGGATGGTGGGAGGGGTGAGGGGCTCCGGAGCAGCATCGTGCGTTGGATGGTGGGGGGGGGGGGGGGGGTGAGGGGCTCCGGAGCAGCATCGTGCGTTGGATGGTGGGGGGGGGGGGGGTGAGGGGCTCCGGAGCAGCATCGTGCGTTGGATGGTCGGCAGCGTGAGTTTTGTGTTGAGGGGGGGGGGGGGGGGGGGGTTGAGGTGCTCCGGAGGAGCATCGTGCTGTGGATGTATGGGTGAGGGGGGTGGGGTAGTTTTGGGTGTGCTCCGGGGATGTTCGGGTGAGGGGGGGGGGTGATGGAGCATCGTGCGTTGTATGTTCAGCAGCGTGCGTTTGCTGTTCGTGTGAGGGGGGGGTGATGGAGTATGTTTGGGTGAGGGGGGTTGGTGATGGGCTGCAGTAGCGGGAGAGCTGTGGCGTGCGTTCGTAGTGTGCATGAGGTTGGGGGGGTGGTGGTGGAGGGGGGTGCATGAGGTTGAGGGGGGTGGTGGTGGAGGGGGGTGTTTGTAAGAGGCAGTGTTGCGCTGCTTGTTCGTGCGGTGTGTGGAGGTGAATGTTGATATAGAGCTTCTGTACCTGATCTGTGGTAGCAGGCGGTGAGGGTTTTGTGGGTTGAGAGGTCGCCCCAGAGCAGTGAGGATTGTCAGTGAGGGACAGTGGGGTGAGGGGTGGGACAGTGTGGCAGTGTGGCAGTGGTGTTGGCCAAAGGCCAATGAGAGTCAGTGAGGGGTGGGACAGTGTGGTGAGGGGTGGGACAGTGTTGAGGTGGAGTGACAGGCCAAAGGTGCAATGCGATTGGCCCTAGGGACACAGGGCATGCAGACAAACATACAGACATTTCAGAAATATATAGTAGATACATTAATACGTCCCTAACTTGGGTCGGGTGATTGGTGCCCACTGCCATGGAACATTACTCAGGAAAAGAAAATTAGGGTAAGATTATGAAAGAATGTTCTATTTTCCAGAGCATATTCATGGCACTGGGCCCAAGCAGTACCAAATAGGGTGAGTGAACATTTAAGTTCCAGAACATACGAATACCAAAACTAATGAATGCATGCAGTATGGACAACAGTTTGAAGTACTTTAATGCCTAAGTACAATATGTGTCAGTGGAGGCCTGTACACCCAAACGATATAACAAAGTATTTATAGATGTTCATACTGCTGCCCTGCATACAGTAGCTCCAGAGGAGACACTTGAGCTTTGCTGTCCAGGATGTAGCCATGGATCTGGTAGAATGAGCCCTTAAACCTTTTGCAGGCTGCCTTCCTTACACAGCATACGTTTTATTAATGCAAGAAACAATCCAATGGGCGATAGTAGCTTTTGAGGCGGCAAGGTATGTCTTCAAACACCTTACAAGATCCAAGGAATACAGAAGTTGCTCTATATGATTTGCTGACTTGGGGCAGAATAAAGTTAATAATTCCAGGTTTATATGAAAAAAATTACATTAGACAAGAATGGGAGTACTGGTCGTAGTACTACTGTGTCCTGATGGACTACAAGGAAAGGTTATTTTATTAACAGAGATTGTAACTCACCAATTCTTCTAGCGGATGTGGCCGTCCCCAATAGTACCGTCTTCCAAGTTAGGTCGTCAGAGAACCCTGTTGGAGTTGCTCGAACGGAGGCTTAGTGAGCACTTGTAAAACCAGGGGTAGATCCCATAGTGGAAGTGGTACACTGATCTGTGGCTTTATCCGCTAGAGTCATGAACTTTCAATGAACTGGTACCGAGTCCCAGTTCATAACAGTCATTGCAAAAATCTTAAGATTGATGCTATAGATGGATTCCAATAATCGATATTAGAGCGTTTGCACCAATGATTGAAATGCTGCCATATCCAATGCTGCCATATACTTTGGAAGTAGATGCCTTTCTAGCTTGCATAAACTTTTAATAACTTTTTGGGGATAAGCCTGTGTGTGGCCAAAATGGAATGATAGAACAAGGCAGATGTGGTGGCTATCTTCTCTTTCTGAGTACCATTAATATTAGAGGTACGGAAAGAAATATGTAGGCTAGGCAGAACTCCCATGTGAATGAGAGGGTGTACGTACAAGAGGCTTCTGGGTGACACATTCTTGAACAAAATACTGTAAAGTTCCAGGTTTTGTCTTAAGCCAATAAGTCGACCTGAGATCATTCCTCATTTCTGAACTATGTTGAGAAAGATATTGTTTGACCAGGACCATTCTGCGGGGGCCAGTTTGCTGACTTAGCGGTGCATATTCCAGTCAAACTTCTATGGAGGTCTTTCAGATGTTTCTGTGCCCACTTGAATATAGGGGAAATATCTTCTAACAAGAGGAGACTTCCTGTTCTTGTTCTCTTAGATACATTACTGTGGGGAGATTGTCTGATCTCACCTTTATGCTTTCCATTCAATTTTTTGAGGGAAAAAGATTATCGCTTGCATCACTGCTCTCATTTTTTAAACATCTGCAGGCATGTCGACTCATTTCTGGCGAATTTCTTTGGTCCGAGAGAGAGAGAGTCAAGTTGGGCCCCTCAGCCTGTCCCACTTGCGTCTGTTGTCAACAAGATCTATTCTGGGTGTCGCAGTGTGCGACCGTACTTCAAATTGTTGTCTTGTCCCCACCAGATCAGGAATTACCTGTTATGACAAGTGAATTTTTTTTAAGTGGTTTGTTTTCCATTTGTCCCATTGACAAATTAAATTTGAACGCATGCTTGTGCCGTCGCATCCTCATGGCGACTTGTATGGTCAAAGATTGAGTCATGTTCAGTTTCAAAACAGTGCAGAGCCTGCAGATAAGTCGCTGTTTCTTTATTTTTACTATTAAGCTTTGTCTTTGGAATACTTACTATTTCTTTTGACATCTGTAATTGAACACCTAAGAACTTTAGGTCTTGGGAGGGAAGATGTCTTGCTTCTGTTTATTACCCATCTGTGATGCTCAAAATTCCAGCAGTCATGAGATGACGAAGGAGGAGATCTGTTTGAGATTTTTATAAAGCTATCGTCGAGATAATGAATATATGGCTCACCTTCGTTAATTCTGCGATTAACGTCATTTAAAACCTTTTTGAAGGTTCCTAGTGAGGCTTCAAGACCAAACGGAAGAACTAAAAATTGACATTATGGCTTGGCCTATTGCGCACCTTAGATATGTCGATAAGTAAAGGCTACTGAAACATGAAAAATAGGCATCCTTGACTGAAACCATAACATCTGTGTAATTTACGGGTGCTTTGATGGAGCTTAGCGACTTTATTTCAAATTTTGTTAGATGGCTTACTTGTTCTTCGGAAATCTTGACATAAGAATATTGCTTTTCCTGTGTACCGTCTTGAATTCAAAGAAATAATCTTTGCATACCCAGGCATCTGTAATTGATTTGGTCCACATGTCTTGGAAGTGATTTAATTCTGCCTCCAACTGAAGCTGACTGGACTCACCTCCTTTCTACGCAAACTTGCCCGAGCCTCCGAATGAGGGACAGCATTGTCTTAGGCCTCTCTAAGACATTGAGCTGTCTCATCCTCTACCAGATCTTTAGCCCGTCATATTGCTTATTGTTGACCTCACTTTGAAGAGGGTGGCCGGTAAATTGTCTTAGTCACTCTTGTGGTAAGAATATACTCTTTCCGCCCGAGGCCTTTCCGGTTAGTGTCTAATCTTGTACCAAACCACTGTAGACCCTCAAATATTGACTTGATGGCAAATCTGGAGATCGCTGCATCTACCTCGGGCTGATGCACTTACTTCTCATCAAAGGGGTACATCTTGGAGAATTGTCTTGATGTTGGAACCTTCATGTCCACTTGAGACATTCTGATTTAATAATTTCTTTAAACAACATCGTGGACACAAAAGTTCTAGGTTTCCTTGTGTTCCCTAAAAATTCTACTTGTCGATTATGTGTGAGGAATTGAATCTTTCATTTCCAACATTTTGTGGACAGCCATAATGAGAATATCTCCCAAATCTCACAAGTAGATGTCTCGTCGGCTAATCCGCTTCCATGGACCAGAACTGCTCCTCTGAGGAGGAATTAATTGGTGTATCCAGACTTGTGTAAGAACGCATCATCTTTTGTCCTTTTCCTCTGTTCAAGGCCAGCTCCTGTGCCTTGAGAAACTGTTCCCTCCAGTGTGAGCCTGAAGATTGAACAGAGTTTCGACTTCCTAGTGACATTCTCCTTGAAGGCAGGGTCCGCCGAAGGTCTGTCAGGTTCTTCATCCACTTGAGGGCCTGAACACTGGAAAAGACATATCTGAAGTTTTGCAATCTTTTTATATAATAGTAATAAAATAAAAAAAATTGAATAAAGAATGCAACAGAAAAATAAATAAAAAGTTATGCATTAGCTCTCTGGGGCTTACGTTTGTATTCTAATCGCCACTCTTGTGGAGGGAGGGAGCAGAATCACCCAAAAAGAGAAAAGATACTAAAGTGTACACTGTTGTTTAAGTGGGAAATGTATAGCTAGAATCTTGGCTCATGTGTCCGCCTACTTATAGGAAGAAGAAAATTGTATAGTCTCATCCAAACAGTGGCTTATCAGCTCCTTTCATGTGAAGACAAGTGTAGATGTTCCCTCAGGGTAAAAGAGAAAAAAGAGACATTATGCAATCCAATAGTAACACTTTGGGCCGTTATATAGTGTGTGTGCGCGAGCCTGTGCGAATGCGCGTGCATGTGAAGCATGCTTTTTGTGTGTATGCTGTGAGCGACTGGGATGGAAGGTAATGTGTGTGTATAGATTGTGTGAGTTAAAAATGTATTAAATAATATTTAAGAAAAAAAAACATGTATAAATAAAAAATAAATGTTATTGTGCAGCTTTGACACACACAAACACACACACACACACACACACACACACACACACACACACACACACACACACACACACACACACAAACACAGAGAGAGAGAGAGATTACAGCGGCGGTAGCAGCGCAAAATCATTATTTTGTTCACCTTCTCCCTCGTCGACCGGCTCCACGCTCAGTGACGTGCCGCGCGCGCGCTCACGACGGAGCGTGCGCGCCCACTATATAACAGCCTAGGACAAGTACTTCAGCTACTCACACTTTGTACAAGTCAATCAGGCATAAAAAAAGGAGGATGATACCATGCATTTATCACAGGTCCAGGGTTCCTGGGCTCTTGACTTTCGTCTCGCCGCAGTCCTTAGGTGATGTAGATGGTATTGGAGTATCCCTTCTGAACCTGCTCTTGTGTTTTCCCTCGGCGTCCGACGTCGCCGCCGGTCTCTGCTCGCGTCACTTGCGGACGTCACTTCCGGTTAGCGCTCGTGGAACAGCTTCAAGCACACTGTGGTCTAAATGTCAGCCTCTGTACTCTCTCCTCACAAATCTCAACGCGTTTCACAGCTCAACGCTGCTTCTTCAGGAAATATGAGTGGAGGTTGAAGAGGAACAGAAACAAGTCCTCACCAGAGGTTTTTGAGCAATTTGCACCCAAATATCTTTCACTTATCCACTTCTAATCATTTGCATTTTGGGTGAGCGCCAACCAATATCACGTGTGGTGTAACTTTGTATTCTAATGACAGAAGCTTTGGATGAGGCGGCAGGCATTGTAGTGCTATCTGAAATGTCCTGTATGTGCTCTCTAAAGCAGAGAATCGAGGAATTGAGTCGCACCTAGCTCCCTTTAAAGTTTGTCGGACGCGTATGAACATCAACGTAAGCACCTGCTGCCATGAGGAATGACGAGTGTGTTAGTAAGGCTGGGAGGAGGATGTAGCAGGCAAAGGGACACGCTGCAGCGTCGGTCCCACTGGAAATGCAGGGACGGATTAGCGAAAGCTGGTGATCCCTTTCAACTCTACCTGGGGTCGGTATGACCTGTGCAGCAAAGACCACCAGGAGCTCCCCTGTCAGGTAACTTTGTGGGGTGCGGTACAAAGGGCTTCAAAGGCAACAGAGACGATAAGAGAATTTCCTCTGGTTGGACTGCAAGCAGTCAAGTAAGCCCCCAAAAAGAAAAATCTTTCACCAGAAAATAAATTCCTAACCCTAGCTTGGTAGGACAGGAAAAAAATACATGTGAAGAGGTGTGTCCAAATATAGGGCCTCCTACAGGTTCAAGTCTTTAATCAGTCCTAGCCCAGCTAGGGGGACTTAAAGGGGGAAGAGAAAGACATTGGACGAAAAACAGATGAGGGAGAAACAAAAATCGAGAAACACATTAGGAGAATGAAAGAAAAAAAATGAATTGGAAGAAAACAAGAATGAAAGACATGCTGGGGTGGAGAGGAGAGAGGTGCTTGGGGGTGAGGGTGAGGGAGAGAGAGATGCTGGGTGTGGGGAGGGAGAGAGATGCTGGGTGTGGGGAGGGAGAGAGATGCTGGGTGGGGGGAAGGAGAGAGATGCTGGGTGGAGAGAAAGATGCTGGAGGAGAGAAAGATGCTGGGGGAGAAGAGAAAGATGCTGGGGAGAAGAGAAAGATGCTGGGGGAGAAGAGAAAGATGCTGGGGCAGAAGAGAAAGATGCTGGAGAGAAGAGAAAGATGCTGGGGGAGAAGAGAAAGATGCTGGAGAGAAGAGAAAGATGCTGGGGGAGAAGAGAAAGATGCTGGGGGAGAAGAGAAAGATGCTGGAGAGAAGAGAAAGATGCTGGGGGAGAAGAGAAAGATGCTGGGGGCAGAAGAGAAAGATGCTGGGGGCAGAAGAGAAAGATGCTGGGGGCAGAAGAGAAAGATGCTGGGGGCAGAAGAGAAAGATGCTGGGGGCAGAAGAGAAAGATGCTGGGGGCAGAAGAGAAAGATGCTGGGGGAGAAGAGAAAGATGCCGGGTGGGGGGAGAGAGAGAGATACTGGGTGGGGGGAGGGAGAGAGATGCAGGGGGAGGGAGAGAGAGAGGGAGAGAGAGACGCTAGGGGGAGAGTGAGAGAGAGACGCTGGGGGGAGAGAGAGACGCTGGGGGGAGAGAGAGACGCTGGGGGGAGAGTGAGATGCTGGGGGGAGAGTGAGACGCTGGGGGGACAGTGAGACGCTGGGGGGAGTGAGACGCTCTGGGGAGAGTGAGACGCTCTGGGGAGAGAGAGACGCTCTGGGGAGAGTGAGAGAGAGACGCTGGGGGGAGAGTGAGAGAGAGACGCTGGGGGGAGAGTGAGAGAGAGACGCTGGGGGGGAGAGAGAGAGAGACGCTGGGGGGGAGAGAGAGAGAGACGCTGGGGGGGAGAGAGAGAGAGACGCTGGGGGGGAGAGAGTGGGGGGAGAGAGAGAGAGACGCTGGGGGGGAGAGAGAGAGACGCTGGGGGGGAGAGAGAGACGCTGGGGGAGAGAGAGAGAGACGCTGGGGGGAGAGAGAGAGAGAGAGAGAGAGAGAGACGCTGGGGGGAGAGAGAGAGAGACGCTGGGGGGAGAGAGAGAGAGACGCTGGGGGGAGAGAGAGAGAGACGCTGGGGGGAGAGAGAGAGACACGCTGGGGGGAGAGAGAGAGAGACGCTGGGGGAGAGAGAGAGAGACGCTGGGGGGAGAGAGAGAGAGACGCTGGGGGGAGAGAGAGAGAGACGCTGGGGGGAGAG
This sequence comes from Ascaphus truei, assembly GCF_040206685.1. NCBI lineage: Eukaryota > Metazoa > Chordata > Amphibia > Anura > Ascaphidae > Ascaphus > Ascaphus truei. The sequence goes on along the minus strand of NC_134487.1, from coordinate 177,736,026 downwards.
AGAGAGAGACGCTGGGGGGAGAGAGAGAGAGACGCTGGGGGGATAGAGAGAGAGACGCTGGGGGGAGAGAGAGAGAGACGCTGGGGGGAGAGAGAGAGAGAGACGCTGGGGGGAGAGAGAGAGACGCTGGGGGGAGAGAGAGAGACGCTGGGGGGAGAGAGAGACGCTGGGGGGAGAGAGAGAGAGACGCTGGGGGGAGAGAGAGAGAGACGCTGGGGGGAGAGAGAGAGAAAGAGAGACGCTGGGGGGAGAGAGAGAGAGGGGGAGAGAGAGAGAGAGGGAGAGAGAGAGAGAAAGAGACGCTGGGGGAGAGAGAGAGAAAGAAACGCTGGGGGGAGAGAGAGAGACGCTGGGGGGAAAGAGAGAGAGAGACGCTGGGGGGAGAGAGAGAGAGAGACGCTGGGGGGAGAGAAAGAGAGACGCTGGGGGGAGAGAAAGAGAGACGCTAGGGAGAGAGAGAGAGAGAGACGCTGGGGGGAGAGAGAGAGAGACGCTGGGGGGAGAGAGAGAGAGACGCTGGGGGGAGAGAGAGACGCTGGGGGGAGAGAGAGACGGCTGGGGGAGAAAGAGAGAGACGCTGAGGGAGAGAGAGAGAGACGCTGGGGAAGAGAGAGACGCTGGGTGAGAGAGAGAGAGACGCTGGGGGAGAGAGAGAGAGACGCTGGAGGAGAGAGAGAGAGACGCTGGGGGAGAGAGAGAGAGACGCTGGGGGAGAGAGAGAGAGACGCTGGGGGAGAGAGAGAGAGACGCTGGGGGAGAGAGAGAGAGACGCTGGGGGAGAGAGAGAGAGACGCTGGGGGAGAGAGAGAGAGACGCTGGGGGAGAGAGAGAGAGACGCTGGGGGAGAGAGAGAGAGACGCTGGGGGAGAGAGAGAGAGACGCTGGGGGAGAGAGAGACGCTGGGGGAGAGAGAGAGAGACGCTGTGGGGAGAGAGACACTGGGGGAGAGAGAGAGAGAGAGAGACGCTGGGGGGAAACTCAGGAAGCAGGGGGAACCCGGACCTGAAAACAATCCGGTTCAGCTCCAGAGAACCCCCTGCTCCAATACTATGTTATCAAAATAAAAACAGCTTTATTACTTTAGCGGCTAACCGTTAACGCAATGAAGGGGTTAAGAAAGACTACCAGGATTATTGGGGGCAGAGGTGATGAGTGAAGGGGTTACTTGGCACAGGGTGGGTGCTTAGGCCTACCGGGTGGGTAGCGGGTGGGAGGAGTTAACCCCTGCATTACCATAGTGGTGGTAACCGCTATGGTAATGAAAAAGTTAAACCCTCCGCTACCCACCGGGTAGGCTAACCACCCACCCTGGACCAAGTACCCCCTTCACCCAATCCCTCTACCCACAATAAACATTAAAAATGCCTACTATCTACCAATACACAACCCAAACCCCTAACACATACAATACAGCAATGGGCAACATTACTATTATCCAGATATGGGTAATAGTGCATTTGCCCATTAAAAATGTCCACTAACCCCTTAAACCACTATAGAAATTAAGGGGTTAACCCCCCTCCCTAACTACCAGCCTAACCACGCTCCCTCCCAAGGGCAACTACCCCCACCCTCTACCCATTGATTGGCATAGTGGTACACCATGCCCATATAATATGGGCATGATTAGCCACTATGCCAGTCAATGGGCAACCAAACAAAAAAACAAACAATTTAAAAAAAAAACAAATCACCAAAAATAAACCAGAATTAAAAAAAGCAAACACCAAAAAAAAAAAAAAAAAAGAATTAAAAAAAAGCAAACATTAAAAAAAAATGTCAAAAACCAATTGATTGGCACGGTGCTACACCAATGCCCTATGGGCATGGTTTGTCGCTATGTCAGTCAATGGGTCACCTGCAAAACAAAATAACCTGCTGCAAATAAAAAAGACATTACATTTGAAAAACAAATGGCACAGACAGCTGGAAACCGGCAGGATTCACACAGCGGGAGTCCCATTAAAACGCAGGGACCCCACTGTGTTAATCCGATGGGCCATTAAGGCTGGCTGCTGGAATCTCGAGAGAGGTTGCCGTGAGGCTAGTGGGAGAGAACAGGCCGCAACATCTGTACTTAATTTTATCCTTTTAACAGTTTGCTGCAACTGAAAAATGCTGGAGAAAGAATGTGATTAGGATACAAAAGGAAAAGTAGTCAATATCAAGGCGGAAAGGGGTTCTCATACGGTCTATGTTTTAAATCCTTAATACACAACGTGGGTAATTGTTTATTAAAATGCTTTGAATTTATTCTAAAGACCTCTCCTTACCAAAGAACAAATGCAAACAAGAAGCGGGGAAAAATTACATTTGTTGGTAATAAATGCAATATCCCTTGTTATTTGAGTGACAGCAAGAGATTGCTTTTCCAAGCATTCTCCAGTGGCAGAACACGTTCTCTTTACAACTGATACGGTCTGCATTCCCCATACCGATACAGCAAATAGAGTTAGAGAGAACAGAGATGACTGTCCTGACTCCTCCTTACCTGAACGCAATGCTTCTTCGCGGCTGCAGACTGACAGACCCGCTGCACGGCTGATGCAGTGTGTTCCGCTTGAAGATGATGTAACGGTTGGTGTACGTGACAAGCAAGTCAAAGCCAAAGTTAAATCCGGTCCATCTCCAGCAGTACTAGAGGGGCACAGAAAGGAAAAGCGGCGTGATTCCACCAACACACCCGGCTTAATTTCCAAATACAAGCCTAGAAACGATTGAACAGATACTGTATCCATAAAGAAATCCAACAAACTTCAATGTGTAACAACTTCTCATAATAAAATGTATGTTTAATAGCTGCACAAATTTAGCCCAAAAGGATGATAAAGATCAATACATTACCCATATTTAAATTCCAACGGTCCAACAAATTGTACATAAACCATGGGTTGATTGTACTGCTTTAGGCAATGGTATTATATACTCGTGCGGATTTATTTATTTCCAATGGGTGTAGTATCAACTGCAATAGTAATAATGTCAGGGGACATGCTGTACCAAGATAATTATGTCACAATCAACCCAAAGTCTCATAGAACGCAAAATATCCAAGGTAAACTTATTTATAAAATATTTTACTAGGAAAAAATACATTAAGTTACCTCTCGTTTTCACGTTCGTACTTGGTACAGTATATTAAGAGAACATCTTATATTATAGTTACAAACATGTTTAAAGTAGGAAACACACAGATACCCAGCAAGCTCTATATATATATATATAATTTTTTTTTTAAAAATCAAAAAGAGTGCTACTAGGCGTGGCTAAATGTATACAACAACAAAAAAAAAGCTGTGTGTGCTGAGCACTGAAACTTCTTTGTTTTTTTGTCACAGAAATTTTATTTGTGATGGTGATGTTTTTAATTAAAAATCACAAAACAATTTTACTTCCAAAACACAAAAGTTTGACCGCAAGTTTTAGCTATTTGCACATCTATATTTATAGTAACTGAATTCTGTGTGTCTGCGTGTCAGTTAGTGTGTGTGTCTCTCTGTGGTGTGTATGTCTCTCTCTGTGACCTACCCCCACCACGACGTAGCTGCGGACACGGGGGACTCTGTCTGAGTCTCCTCCCCCCGGCAGAGCTGTGGGCTGTGTTTCCTGCTGCAGCCAGCCCCCCAGCGGAGGTACGGGACATGGGAGGTGCTCGGCTGCTCACAGGGTGGGGGTGGGGGGTGGGGCGGGGGAGTAGGCACATCACTTGGGGGCGCTGTTCGGCGCATCACTGGGGTGTGTGTGTCAGTCTGTATGTATCAGTCAGTGTATGTGTGTCAGTCAGTGAGTGTGTATGTGTGTCAGTGAGTGAGTGTGTATGTGTGTCAGTGAGTGAGTGTGTATGTGTGTCAGTCAGTCAGTGAGTATGTGTGTCAGTCAGTGTGTGTGTGTCAGTCAGTATGTGTGTGTGTGTGTGTGTGTGTGTCAGTCAGTGTGTGTGTATGTGTGTCAGTCAGTGTGTGTGTCAGTCAGTGTATGCTTCCTGCGGTTTCTCGCCTGAGGATAGCTGGCCAGCTCCCCCGCAATGATCCTACTCAGGTGCCCCACCGAGAAGCACTCCTCTCTCACCCCGATACCCTCCATCAGGTGGTTGAGTCCTGAAACAAGGCTCCGGATGTGAAGCTGTAGCTCGGGGGGCAAGGAGGGCAGCTCCACGTCCCCCAACCCGGGATCCTCTTCTTGTCCGGCCAGCTGCAGTTGAGAGCCTGCAGGTCTCCGCCAGGTAGCAGCGGGAAGAGAGAGAGGAGAAGGCCGGGGCCAGGAATAGGTGCGGGGAGATTGGGGACAGCAGCAGCGGCGCCCACATCACCTCAGCCGTGAAGTTCAAGTTCCCCATCCACTCACACAGCCGGTCCTCCAGCTGCTGGTGGCCCCCTTGGCCTCCCCGGGGCTCCCCGCCATCACCAGCACGCAGTACTGGAAGGAGCTCTGGCTCACCACGTCCAGGGCGCGGCCCCGCAGCGTGCAGCTCACCACGAACAGAGCATTCGGCTGGTTGGCAGCACCGGCCTCGAAGCTGGAGAACTCCTTAACGTGGAGGGTCCCCGCGGAGAGCAGCAGCAGCTCGGCGCAGCCGGACCAGTGCAGGATCTCGGCGCTCGTTAGGAGCTGTGGCGGCGGTGAGTAAATGTTGAGCGGGGGAGGAGGAGGGGGGGGAAAGCCGTCCTCATTCACCCGGCAGCGCAAGGAGGTCTCGGAGCCGTGGCGTCCGTGAGCGTCGCCATGACTATAGTCGTGGCAGCATGTCAGCGGGCGCGGGCAGCGGCGGCAGGTTAGGAGCGGCGGCCGTGTGGGAGGAATGGCGGCCATTAGGAGCGGCGCCGCCGCATGTCACAGCGGATGTGTGGGGGGAGCGGCGGCCATTAGGAGCGGCGCATGTCACAGCAGGCGTGTGGGGGGAGGGGGATGGGGAGCCGTGACGTCATTTCCGTTTCACATTTCGACCCCAACTCTCCAGTTTTACCCCATCAGAATAGGTGCCACTAAAGAAGTTTCACTTCAAAAGAAGCCCCGTGCTATTTCTAATATGACAAAAATTCACAGTGAAATACCCATATATTCTCTTGAAAAAGGGTCATTTAGTTTAACCATTTTTCAAGAGAATATATTGGTATTTCACGGTGTATTTTTGTCATATTGGAAGTAGCTCTGTGCTTCTTTGTTTTTTGTTGTATTACAGTAAGAAACCGCTTTAAGTCTTAAAAGATCTTAAACGGGTGATGGGTTTAAGAGACCCCGGTAAATAGTTCCAGCAGTGAGCTACCTGGTAATAGTAGGAAGAGTGACCAGTTTCTAGATTGAATCTTGGGACCATAAGCAGGTTTCTGGAGGCGGATCTTAGGAGAAGTGCTGTGTACAGTCGGGGTGAGAAGCCTGCTCAGATAATTGGGTAACTTGTCTAGAAAGTTTTTGAAGGTTTGACAGGAAAAATATACCATGCATCTCGTCTCCAGTGACAGCCAAGCTAGTCCTGTTAACGTATCGTAACGATTAGAATTATAGTTACACAAGACAAAAATGGCATATTGCATTGTATAGAATGTCAAGTCTGCCAAGGTTAATTGGTGTTGCTGTACCATACACTGTTCCCATGTCAATACTGTAATTGCCACTTGGACAAGATTTATTTCCTGTGATAATGGCTAACATCCCCATCTCTAACACTTTGTTGCCAGAGGTGCTTTGGACTACATTGCTGGTCATAGGCAGGGAGTGGATTCAAATCAGCTGAGCCAAGCAGCCAACAAAACCCTAAAACATTACTGCCGCAGTGTTTACAGTCACGTGCAATAGCCCTTAATGGAGATCACTGTGACGGTGAGGGGGTAACCAGGCTCACTAATAAAGGTCAAGCCCACTTGGATGCCCCTGATCCATGTTTTGGGGTCCTAGAGTGTTAGCTCTTGGGCTTGACTGTTGTATATGTACTGCCATGCATTGTATGTAAAAAATGCGACAAAGAATTTGTGTGTCTTTTGCCTTTCCACGAGTGCTAACCAGTTGATATTCTCAGGCTATGAGTTTCAGGGTGGACTTTGCAGTAAAAGTGTTGTCGGATTGTGTCTAGCCGGTACTAGAGTTGCTGGTCACCCCAAAAATGTATCCGGGAGCCGAGTCAGATTCCCGGTACATGTAGTCACAGATCGCCTGACAAAGTCCTCCCTGGAAAGCAGTTACGCGGCTCACCGCCAGTATGCCCTGCTTCAGCACAGACCAGAAAGGTAAAATGGGGCATAGGGATACGCGTACCGCGGGTATAGTCAGGGGTCCCTGGTTTAGGGGGAGTCCTCCGCAGTATATGCCCGAACATCCAGACCCGCGGTATAGGGGTTCGGAGTGTCTCCAACCAACCATAAGGTTGCAAGAGTGAAATTATTTCTAAGTCCAGCTTCGGTACAATAGAAGCAACTCTGAAACTTAACCTAAGCGTTATTTGAAGCAACATTTTTGTAAACTTCTTATAGGAAGGCCTAGGAGCTCGGAAAATGAACGTGCACGTATTTTCAGTAGATCCTAGGGGGACGGTGATTTAGAAGAATTTTGTGAGATTTTTATTAACATGGTGTATAAAAGGTATATATGTTTTATGGACTGTAAATGAGCTGGGGAATTTCCAAGTCCCTGGTTCCGAGAGACCAGGTGGCCACCAGGCTTGGTGCCATGAAGTCTGATCGGATCCCGGACTTAAAAGTCTCAGAGATGCCAAGGTGTTAGGGCGGGAGGAGTACCGGAGTTATACTTGAGTACCCACGTCCAGACATGAATAAGGGCTATCCGGCGACCATTTACCCGTTCCCAGACTCTGAGGAGCCTGGCCCAGCAGGTGAGTTCAGTATACTAAGTGGTAGAGGTGCCAAGTTGGCACAATTGAAATCTGTGCCCGCCCAGCTTCAGGGTACTGGCAAATCGCTGATAGAGATTGGGAATATTTCTACCAGCCTGATTGGTTGAGGTATTCTGTGAATGGGACTGAAATCCTATAAGAAACCTAGCAGCCAATCAGTTCTGGAGATTCTAAGCACCAAGACAGCAGCGGCAAATTTGAACTGACCAAAAGATGCTCTGGGAGAAATAGACGCAAACCGGCTTCAGAAATTTCAAGGCGAGAAGTTCCACTTTTCGGGGCCAAGTTCTCAGAATATTTCGTAGCGGTCGCGGCTGGATCTGCATGCCGAAAAGAGTACCAGGACGTTTGGTACTCGCTCCCGGTCAAGGGATTTCAGCACCTCCAGAGCGGAAAGAGCGGTGGCTTCAGGAACTGCATGCCGATTTCAGTTTCAGGACTTTTCGGGCTTAATCCTGGCCATCTGAAAGACTTTGTAAAGACTTTGTTCTCTGTGCTATTTCAACTTGGAAAGGTTAGTTTTGTAGCCCAGACCCCCAGTAAGTGGGTTTACTCTTGTTTATTGTAATTCACTCTGTGTACATCTATTTCAATGGAATAAATGACAATTTGTTTTACTTCTTGGTTTTGCACAGTGATATGATCCCAGTATAAAAGGTGTAAATACCTGGTCTCCCGTGACAGACAATTAAAACTTTTAGAAGAAATCTAAAACATGTCCTTTGATATTTAGAATAGCCATAATTTAGTAATATTTGTAGCTTTAAAATTAAAAAAAAAAAAACAGACCTTTTACAGATTTATTATGCTTTATATTCATTTATATACCTTCTGTAAAAAGCACTCACAACCAACAACTTCACATTTAAAATACTGTACTCAACATTGTTTGAGTACTTAAAGTTTATTGCGACTGACTAAAGCAGCATAAGAATATGCTTAAAGAAAAAAAATTCAAAGTAACTAAACATTTCCCTGTTGTGTGCTACTTCCCGGCCCAGAGAAACAGCCTGTGTGGCTAAATTCTTATCAAGCTGTGTGGCATCGTGAGATAAATCAGTATTAACAGAATTTCAATTAATAAATATAGGTTTGTTCAGATGTCCTACTTAAGTCAGTAGCATGCATGCTAACCATTATCTTTAAATGTCTAAGCGATTATGATACCTGTCAGATATGTTTGAACCAAGGCAATAAGAAAAAAACACTACAATTGAGTATTAATATATACTGTATTATTTGGGCCATTTCTTTTTAAAGCAGCTTTATCTTGTTTTACGCATTATCAGATGTCAGGGAGGTGAAGAGGGGATCCCCCCCAATAGAAAACATGTGAACGTGCAGGGCTTACTTTCTAACCGCACTCACACGGCGAAAGGTTGCGGCTCCCTGCTCCTGCACTATACAGGCTCCGTGCAGTGATCTGACCGTCACAACGAACCTCTACTGGGGTTCAAGGGGGATATATTTTTAAGGCACCAGAGCCCTTACAGTTCTCAAGGGCTTCAACATCTGACTATTAATTATATAATGACTCGCGCTGGTGCAATATATATATATATATATATATATACTTAGTTAAGTTATGGGGAGTAAAAAAAGTGACAAAAATCCTCCACAGCAAAGCATATAGCAAATGGAAATATAACTGTATGCTCATTTGCACGTCTTAGGCAGGTCTGCAACCCCGCCTTTCACCATTATCACCAAGCACACAGCACTTCCACTGCAGCAGGGGATTCTGGGAAATGACATGCAAATGAGCACACAGTGACACTTTTTGCTTCAAAACCATTTTAAACATGGTTCCCTATAGGCTTACGCTTGCTGCATGGTCACAGCTTTAAGCACAGCCAGGGTTAAGCCCCATCCTCATTGCTTCAGCTTTGCATAGCCAGTGTCACCAACCACACACTGATGAGACCCATTAAGGTCAAAACAGCTGTCTGTGGGTGGGTTTACTGGCTATGCATCTTAACCCTGGCTGTGCTTAAAGCTGTGACCATGCAGCAAGCTTAAGCCTATAGGGAACCATGTTTAAAATGGTTTTGAAGCAAAAAGTGGCACTGTGTGCTGCTCATTTGCATGTCAATTCCCAGAATCCCTTGCTGCAGTGGAAGTGCTGTGTGCTGGGTGATAATGGTGAAAGGCGGGGTTGCAGACCTGCCTAAGACATGCAAATGAGCATACAATTATATTTCCATTTGAATATATATATATATATATATATATATATATATATATAAAATATATATATGCAAATACAACTGTATGCATATTTGCTTTCCTGTGGAGGGTTTTTGTCACTTTTTTTTACTCACCATAACTTAACTCAGTATTATGGTATATATATATATATATATATATATATATATATATATATATATATATATATATATATATATATATATATATATATATATATGCACAGTATATAAATAATATATATATATTTATTTCATGTCAGTCCTTATTTGTAATGAGCACTAATTACCTAATTTCATGTTACTGTTCCATCACTTTTAAGTGTTCTGCTATATACCACTTACCTGGGGCATTTTCCCCCCTGTTGCAGGTGGCCATGGCTATTTGATTGTATATAACTATATAATAAGAGTACTCATTTCTTGGTGCTTGTTACTTACCACCTAGTGTGTAGCACTTACCATTTACCTTACACATTATAAACTCTGTGTCTCTTTCCAGCTAGTGTGTTTGCATTCTATGATTACATAGTTGCGGTCTCCTGTATTTATCAGTGGAGTTCCTCTATACCGGCTATATCTTCCTACCCTGGCACTCCACTGCAGCTTGTATATGTTATAAGCCACATTGTGAGTTTAGTGCTCAAACGTGTGATTTTAATCATTACCAATTACCTTGTCATTGGATATCTCTCTGGTACAGTGCTCACATATTCACTTTGTGGTTAACACAATTTTTCTCTACCCCCAACCCTCTTACTTTATGGACCCCTTCCATCAAAGGACCCATTAGGGATAACAGTAATATATTAATATTCCATATCCCCATCATTGTATGATCCGGGGTGTTTATTCTGACACTCCTACATTGGATCCACTGTGCGTCTATGTATGTAATTTTAATACCCTACATTTTATTACTTGTGGTTAATAAAGGTTATTTTTAATATTAACACATTCAGAATGGGAGGTTGAGTGCTATATAGTGGGTTCCTTTTCTCTTCAAGCCTAGTTTATTAACTTTACCCATTAGCACCTCCCCTTAATCACCTTTAAGCAGACACAAGGGTAGCCTACCTAGTTCTCTTATGTTATAAACAACAAATAAATAAAAGCACACCAGATTTTTTTCTCTAAAATAGAGTCAGTAGGCTGTGGACGAAGGTCAGACCTACAACCTTTTTATGAAGATTGTTGGTACCTACAGTACAGTACTGAAACCTATAACCTTTTCATGAACCATGACAATGTCTAAGGCAATGGAGATGAATGAAATAATTGTTTTACCTTCAATAAGACAATTTAGCAAACCATAGACTTTTGCCGATTGGTTACTTTGCAATTGATAACTTGCTGGTATCTAGTGCACCTATATGTTTTTATGGATTACAGACATTTAAGCACGCAGTAAAAAGTAACCAATCTTGAAGAAATATTAATACACCATGGATATTTCTATCTCCTCTGTGTGCTATTTTATGCATCGACTTCGATGATAAACTAACCTTTGTGCGATCAGTGTGCACAGTACAATTAAAGATACTGCTCCCCTAAATGTTGTTTGAAAGGGAGCATATTTCATGCAGAGACACAAACTGGATGTAATTTGGCTTTGTAAACAAAAGGAAAATATTACAGCGGCAATTTCAACTAATAATGCAATTGAGATTGTGCATGGTATTGAGTTCATACATCACCGTCTTTTGCAAGTCTTCTGCCACATCTCATGCTGTTGCTTTCCAGTTCATCTTTATTGATTTCCTGTGGCCTGTGGATACATAATTGCAATATTTTCTTCCTCATAAAATACTGGTACGGCAGTAAAAAAAAAAAAAAAAGTAATGCCCAAAATAAAACAACAAAAGCCGTTTGCAGCTGCGGCTGGGCTAGTTTGGACTAACAATTGCAGGCCAATAGTAAGCTGCAAAGAATGATGTCACGGCTTCCTATTGGCCTAGTGATGCAGGACCTTTAAACCTGCCATTACGCTAGGCAGACAGTTCCTTGGCTGCAGGGATAGTGGAACCCCTAAGGAGGTATCTCTGGAAGCAAGGGGTCCCCGGAGCTCAAATTAACACAGTTCAGCTCAGGAAAGACCCCTGCTTCAAAACCTGTAATTAAAAAACATATATTTAAACCGCAATGCAGCCCGTTCTGCTACTTTAAACTGTAGGGATACCAGCAAGGCCTTCCAAGGTAAGCAAAAAATATTTTTCTAAAAAGTGACCCCAGGAGTGCTCTTTCAAGCCCCAACAAATGAATGGCGCCTATTCACAGATGAAGTAGGTATTATGTATTTCTAAAGCAAAGCATGGCTGGTCCTCCCCAACGACAGACTTGAAAAGTCTGCCACTTACTCAATTAAGAACACTTCTCAGAATGGATCTTCAACCTGACTAGACAGAAGAGGGGAGGAAACAAGAGAGATGTGCTGGAAGCAAGGCAGAAATGTAATCCAATCATTACAAAGTGGTATTTAACAATGTTGAGATATTTCAGCCTCTCAATTATTCATGGGACAGAGCTTTGCCTGAAGGTGGATTAGAAGTTTTATTGCAACATTTCTATAAATGCTTTTTGCTTTAAATTTTAAATAAAGAACAGATATGTTTTATCAGTTACTGAGATGCCACTTTTCAGTCATTGGAATAGATATTTTCATCGCGCAAAGCTTTCAGACCCCTCACATCAAAGAGGGCTACTGAAACTATACCGCTTTACTGATCAATGTCCTTCAAATTTTGTATGTTTATATGCAAAACGTTTTTTTATCATGAAGCTGAAACAGCACCATACACGAATTTTACATTCTAACCTAAATTATAGTTTAGTATATGCATACCACCAGTCGCGCCAAAGGCGGCAGCCTAAGAGAGTCTCCCCAATATGCTATCACTGCCCCTGTCCACTAAGCCAGCATGGACAGGGTTAACATCATGAGGAACTAAACAACTTATGGCTACGGTCACAGTGCGTGTGTGTCGAGGTGCCACCCGGCGCGCTCTACTTCTCTAGCCGAGTGATCTGATGGACTTCAGATCACTCGCGACTGGGGGGCGTGGTGGAGGGCGGTCATGACGTCATGCGGCTGGTTCGCCCTCATTGGCTGAACTGCAGCCGTGACGTGGCCAATGCTCGTCCACTGTGCCAAAAGACAAAAATCTTGTCTTTTGGTCAAGTTGGTTGCGCATCATGGCTTGTGAGCGCTTTGACGGTCGGAGGTAGCTGTCCGTCATTAATAAAGGTGATGCCCAGATGGTTGCCTCTAGAGACTGTGGGTAATGGGCCAAGAGGGTTAGCTCTTGGGTCCAGTAAGGTAAAGCCATGCATTTTCTGTAACTCTGTTCCCCTTATACTGTCTCTCATAGGGTTATAAGCTAGGAACTGTGTGTGGGGTTAATTATGTAAGGCTCGTGGGCCAGTTAATGCTTTCTGTGCTGTATTCCCTTTGAGTCATGGTCCCGTAGCTGCCTGTGCAAGCTTATAAGTGGGTTGCCCCTTATGAGAAATAGCTGCAGGGTAGACTTCTGAAACATGAGGAAAAAGGGGGCTATTTGGGGGCAAACAGTGATAACCTGTATTGTCTGCCAGCAAGGTATTAGAACTGGGTTTAGAAAGCTTATATCCTAGAACAGGTTTTAGAGCCACTGTTCACAGACCCCACGTTTTACTGTAGGTCCAAATTGTAGAGTGCAAGTTTTAGTGTGGCTGTGTTTCAAAAGTACAATGCATTTTGTGTTTGTGCTGTGAGCTGAACTGCATGAAGAAAAAACAGTTTTGTGACAAAAGGCAGCCAGATGTGGATTAGCATTTCAATGCCACCACCAAGTATAGGGACTCCCTGTGTTAATTGCAAAAGACATACAGGTTTGTGGCACATGGTGAGGGGGACGGGCTGTGGACATGCTATCTGGAGTAGAAAGCCTTTGATCCAGCTAGGCATTGAGGAACCTACTCAGCAGGGGGTATGGGGCTAGCCAGGAAAATGGTAGCTGGGTTTCAAACTCATAGGCACGATTTTCATTGGCAAGTTTTTGAATTTTGCCCTTCTCTCATTGAATGCACAAACACAATCCGTGCTGTAATTGGCTGCCAGCCCCCTCGATGTATTAGATAGGCAGCAAGCCCTACATAAGGGAGTGTAGTGTAGCAGATCTCTCTCTCGCTCTTTTTGTTGGCGATTTGAAGAGACAAGGAGCAGCTGGCGCACTTCTCAAAGGTGCTTCTGGGTGAAAGAGCTGTTCACACAGAGCATGGAGCAGCCCAGCCAGCAGGCTGGAACTAACAAGAGCGGACAGGGTAACGCCTTTTACTGAAGCAGGAACCCTGCAACTAGGAAAGGGCTAGATCTTAACCCCCAGACCCCAGTAAGTATGTATATTCTCTGTACTTTGTAGTCCTGTGTATTTCCGAGGTCATATCCAAATAAACCTCATTTTATTTCACTGCTTTGTTTTGCCTTGTGACTGATCCCTTAAATATAAATGTGTTAAAATACCTGGGCTACCGTGACACACACACACACTGGGGCCTGCCCCATAGAGGGCTGTGCCATGTGTGCGGCGTGCACGCTGCAGCAGCCTCTGGGGACTTAGCCTAAGACCTGGGGTTTGTCAGCTGCATATCTGCTGAGGGGAGTCTGTTTGCTAAACAGCTGAATTCACTTTTCCTCAAACTCTCTTGGATATACCACCAGACTTGTGCCAAAGGTGGCAGTTTCTGATTGCAGCTGAAGGGTGTTTTAACAGTTTGCTGATGTTCAGCTGCTCTGTTTTTGATCTTGGGTAAAATATGTTATACCTCTGTTTCCTTTATGTTTCCACATATCCTTCCTCAGATTGTAAGCTTCTTTGGATATGTCCCTCTTTACCTACTGTAACAATCTATGTTATGGCTCATTATATAACTGCTCATCCTCCAACTGTATTGTACCACGTTACGGAAAATATGTTGGCGAGTAATAAATAAATTATAATACTAAAAGTTAAACAGGTATTCATTGCCTGTGGTGCTATTTACATGTAATAGAAATGTAATGTTGACAAAAAAAACACACACACATTAGCATTTCTACATGAGAAAATCAATGAACAGAAAGTGTAACGATAAACGATAAAAGCCTACCAGGCAAAGGGCAATGACCGTTTAATCTTCTTCGTGTAGGGGGGAGCCAGGAATACAATGGATTAAGTGAATTTGTGTGTATGTTTGTACTGCAGTACACAAACTGCAATGCCAATGAGGAAAGCACGGACATCTGTGTAATATGCTACTGTACTTGCAATAAAGACACAAACTTTAGCTGAAATCCCATGTGTTTTCTAAATAGCAATCAAGAATTGTTCTTAAGCTGGTCTGCAAGGTGCAATAGAAAAATGTTCAAGAGGCAATCCCGTCTACCGTCAGTTCCCAGGATACATACCATTTTAGTTGCTGCTCATTTTCTCCTCTTTAGGGAAATCAAAAGGGCCGCCAAATGTTGGGGGTCCTATGGACCCATAGACCCATGGAAAGCCGCAACATCATTGGATGAGTTTAAATGTCCTGGAAGTAATACTAGCAACTAAAATGGTAAGTAACTCGGAAAACTGGTAGTCCCAAAGGCAAATAGCAAAAATTTGCTCCAGAAGTACCCCAGTTTGAAAACGTTTAAACCGTGGTTTGAATGTTAAAAAATAAATACAAATGTTATTAATTTCTCTGAAGTAGGGCACAGGTCAGCTGACTGAACAGGACTGTATAAGATGATCTCTTCTCTATTTTGTCAGTTGTACATCTAGCCAGTAATAGAATATAAAAATAAAAAAAAAATAAAAAAAGAGAAAATAGGAAAGAAGAGACAGAACTGCCTTGGGTCACGAACCAGGATGCACGGTCCTGGAGAAACTACAAAACATTTTTTTTTTGGGCAAGTGAAAATTCTTTTTTTCTCTTGCATCACCATAGGGATATCTCATAGAAGTCACAATAATAATAAAAATACATTTTGAAAAAAAAAAAAGGAGGATTACTGAACAGCTGCTTGAACAACTCTTCCCAAGTGGTCTCCTATTGAGGCCAGCAAATCCAGCTTTTAATGTTTAGTAAATGTGTGTTCTGATGACCAGGTGGCAGCCTTGCACAACTGTTCAAATGTGGCTTGTTTGCCCACGACGCTGCCATTGCCCTTGTGGAATACGGCATAAGTAATTCTGGAACTTTATGATTCATGCACTAGGATTCTTGAATAGTTTTTCTGATCCAACTTCATCAGGTATTTGAAGCAGCATTCCTTTTTCTGGGAACAGAAATAAACATGCAGCCTTCTGGACCAAATATCATCCGTCCTTTGTAGATACATTTTCAATTTGCTTAAATCATTTAATGCATTCAAATCCCTCCTCCCTCCCCCCCCCCCCCCCAAGTCACTTCTTGGTTTAGGACACATTGAAAAAAATGTAATTTAATTTTAAATGAAATGTTGAGTCTACTTTTGGACAAGCAGGATATCACACAACCTCAGCACTCTACCCTGTAGTGATACACATCACTGTATGATAATTATTACTGTTATTTATAACAGCGAGTTTCCTGTGATAGATTAGAAACTAACTAGTAGTGACATGATACAATAATCACCAGTATTGTATGCCACCTCTGTATAGGAAGTCCTGCAGCCTGGAGTTCTCACAGATTGTCCAGATCCTTTCTGATAGTTTTTGTAGAAGATAGTCCTCCTTGGCGCTGGTCCTCAATATTAAGTGCAACATATAAAAAAATAAATAGAAAAAACAGTGTCTGGTATATAACAGTATAGATAATGCAATATATCATCCATATTATATTGACCAATAACAATAAAATCTATTCTTAGAGACACCATGAATGTAAAGATTTCACATCAACCGTGGTTTAGAGTATTCCTTCAGTATCACCCCTAGTGTGAAAAGAGAAAACTAAGAATATAAGTCTTAACCCCTTGGATGCATACAGTGCAAAGGATAGTATCAATATAATCGTAGATCAAATCAGAAACTCACATTAGCAATTCATCATGGAATTGCTCATGTGAGTTCCTGATCACATTTATGGTGTCTCAAAGAATAGATTTCTTTATAATTATTGGTCAATATAATATGGATGATATATTGCATTATCTACACTGTTGGATACTATATGCTGTTTATTCTTCCATAAATTGCACGTTGCACTTGATATTGAGGACAAGCGTCAAGGAGGAGTATATTCTACAAATACTTTTGGACAAGGACTGTTGCATTTTTATTTTAATGTATTATCAAATAATGAAAAAAGATAGTCCTCCAGCACGTAGACTTCTGATCTTCTTCTCAGTATATATAGGGTAGAAAGAGAACAGAACACAGACCAACAGTGTAATATAAATTAATATACCAATTAAGGAAAATAATTAAAAATAGAGATTGACACTTGCCTGTGCCTTTCTCTCACTTGGTGTGTCTCTCCAGATGATCTTCAGTATAGGCTTTAGAAAGAGAGAAGAGAAGAAAGCATAGTATAATAACGTTTATTATATGACAACAATAAAAGAATCCTACTCACAAGCATCCATAAAATTGAGCTTTTAAAATTGTGTTCCCAGCGTTTTGCCCTTGGTTTGTCCTCTCCACGTTATTCCCTGGCTTTGGGCTATTCATGTGGACGCTGCTTCAACTTCCGGTTCCTGGTTCACAGCATGCACGGGGTTCCTCCTGGGTTGCGCAAGCCATGGATTCTCCTCCTGTGCTCGGTATGCTCAATGGTGTCAGACACCACTGAGAAAGCCGGACAGGCGAAACGCGTTTGGTGGATCTTTTTGTAAACATTGTGAACCACCGTAGCCCAAGGAGAAGGACTCTGCCCAATCAGCAATGCGACCCGGAGAGCTACAGCCACACATGCGCATACCGAACACGGGAGCACAGGAGGAGAATCCAGGGCTTGCGCAACCCAGGAGGAACCCCGTGCCTGCTGTGAACCAGGAACCGGAAGCTGAAGCGGCATCCACATGAATAGCCCAAAGCCAGGGAATAACGTGGAGAGGACAAACCAAGGGCAAAACGCTGGGAACACAATTTTAAAAGCTCAATTTTATGGACGCTTGTGAGTAGGATTCTTTTATTGTTGTCATATAATAAACGTTATTACACTATGCTTTCTTCTCTTCTCTCTTTCTAAAGCCTATACTGAAGATCATCTGGAGAGACACACCAAGTGAGAGAAAGGCACAGGCAAGTGTCAATCTCTATTTTTTATTATTTTCCTTAATTGGTATATTAATTCATATTACACCGTTGGTCTGTGTTCTGTTCTCTTTCTCCCCTATATATACCGAGGAGAAGAAGATCAGAAGTCTACGTGCTGGAGGCCTCTATCTTTTTTCATTGCCTATATTTCTGGAGGAACTGGAATAGCCTCTTTTGGACTCTAGCTGCGGGACAATAAGTATATTTTGTTATATAGTTTTGTTGGGTATAGGATTGGCACTGCTTTACATATCACTGCTGTTGAGTGATATTAACCTTCGCATTATCAAATAATGAGCTGGGGCATGACCATGCGATCCACCCTAACTTGTTGTGCAGCTGTGAAGAACATTCAGGGAAAGCCATTCTAGCTCTGGACTGTAATGGCTTGAATAGAGACATTTGTAGTGCATTTAAAACAAATGTGTAGATCGCAATGAGGCAGTAGTTTTCTGGTCCTGGCCTTTATTTTCCACTTATTGTGACAAATACCTGGACAAGCTGATCATAAGCAATTTATCACCTAAAGATTTCATGGAATTCTGACAATCCTTCATTGAAACATCGTCGTAGAAACTTAAATCTTGGGAAAAGTGATTTAGGAAAATCCCAGAAGATTGCCAGTGCATCCACAAAGGCTGTTTTGAGTCTTTTGTTCTGGCACTGAATACATAAACTTTCTCATTGAATCTAGACACCATCAAGTCCACCGCAGAGGATTATATTTCCCCACTATTTTGTAAAATCCCTGGATGGAGAGACCATTCCCATATATCGAGAATGTTCTAAAAGTCTGACGTTAAATTCTCCTTCCCTGCAATATAGAGCACTACCAATATTGTTGGCGCTTTTTGCTGTGTTTCTGTTCAACCGTTTGTACTATTCTGACAACTTTCCTTCCTGCAAACTCTTGGCGTTTTCTGACCGAATCCTTACATGTAGACAGACCCCTTATTCTGTTCTCAAACTGGAAACATGCACTAAGGTGGGTTTCATATGGAGTGTGAATATTATTAGAAAGAAAGAATAAACAGGATTCCTTCACAAACTAGATTGACCCCAGCAAGCAGATTGGAAGAAAAACAAGGCAGTCCTGTTCCCCTCTCCAGTTGTCCCTGTGTAGACCACACTTTCGTTGTTGCACTTCTGGGAATCCATTTCACCCTTTCAGTCTGACTCCCACTGGCAAATACTCCACAGTAAAAATTAAAAAAAAAAAAAAAACGGCCAAATAAACAGGAGCGGGGATGAGAGGAAAACCTATAGCACCACTATTGTCTGGGTCTATCATCCTAGCTGCAGTGATAATTGGATAGGCTGACCATACTGCACCGACACACTTTATTCGAGCAAATACCCGGTATGTACCTGGCAGATACCTGGAATGCGCCGCTCCTCACCTCTGACAAGCCCCGTTGCATTTGCCTTCCCAGCCTGGGTTCATGCCTGGCTGATGGGCGGCTGATCTGTTAAATGATAATGATTAGGATTTAATAGGCTGCAATGCTTCGCGTGTCTACCAGATGGCATAAATTCATGCATTGTAATGCAGTATATATATATGTACTGTGCAGTATTGCAGCCAACGGGAATAAAATGCTTCAATCCCTGCCGGAAAATAACTCAATGCACTCGGGCAGAAAACAGTCACAAACCTCAATACACCCGGGTATACCCGAATTCGTGGGACTAGCCGAGCTCGAATAAAGTGTGTCGCCAGTGTACGTCCCGTTTTGAACGGGACAGTCCCGTTTTTTTCACTATTTACAGACCGTCCTGTCTTTTCTATCTAAAAGCCTATTTTGCCCCGTTTTCGGCTTTAAGCAGATCAGAAAACACAATAACTTGCTGCAGCCTTGTGTGGGAGCGGGAGGGTTGTTGGTTACCACAGCTCTGCATTGATTGGTTGAATTATTATGATGTCATTTTGACACGGGAGTCTGGGACTTGTAGTTCACACGTCTGTAAATAAAATTGTAAAGGAAGAGAAGCAGGACTACAACTCCCAGAAGACCCTGCAGACAAGAGAGACCACATGACAAGAGACGGACAATCTCAATCAGTGCAATTGTGAAGAGAGACAGAGGCTGAGTAAGTGGGAGAGACATCACAGACAGACATGTGGGGTGATTGCACACACAGCCAGGACCCACAGCCCCTCACATCTGTCCCTCCCACTGCAGGGGGACACAGACAGGACACACAGCCCCTCACATCTATTCCTCCCACTGCTGGGAGGCACAGACAGGACACACAGCCCCTCACATCTGTCCCTCCCTCTGCATGGTGACACTAAAAGAAATACCCACAGTCTCTCTATTCTGTCCCTTTGTGTCAGAAAGGCCACCATATTTCATATCTGTCCCTCCAACAGCAGGGTGACAACTGTCAATATGGCTGCGCGGTGTCAAATGCCAACGGGAACATGACGTTACTTAGCGTCCCGTTGTCATGGCAACAGAGTGTAAAAAAAAAAATCTCCAGGTTGCCCGTCAGTCGAAGACCCTGTGACTGTTCCCTGTCCTGCTCAGTGTCACCTTCCCTAAAGTCATGTCACCCGGACTGTGTGTATCTGCTGGCTGCAATGTGCAGTGTCCTGGGAGGACACAGGGGGGGAAACATGTCATTCTGTGTCTCCCCTTCAACCAGGCACCAGCTCAGGGTGACAGGTCCCTGTGTGAAGCTGCAGCCTGCGGCCCCTGGGAGCCAGGGAGGGAGTCGGAGGGAGGGAGAGAGAGACGGAGAGAGGGAGGGAGAGAGGGAGAGAGGGAGGGAGAGAGAGAGAGAGAGAGAGAGAGAGAGAGAGAGAGAGAGAGAGAAACACAGAGACTGGGAGATGGGGAGAGAGAAAGAGAGGGAGGGAGACAGGGACAGAGAGAGAGGGAGGGAGAATTGTTAGCTCAATATGTTCATGTAATAAAACTTTTGTTATCGTCTTACTTATCGTCTTACTTTTTCATGTATACGGAATATTACATAACCCCGTCCCGTTTTTGCCATCCCAATGTCCCGTTTTTGTCTCAAGGAAATATGGTCAGCCTATAATTGGAGGCCCATTGGGTTAATCCAAGTCTCACATTGTGGCTATATAGTATAAGAAAAGGCAACTTTATCTGAAATCCTGCGGCAGAAAAAGAAAAGGCCAATAGGTGAGTTTTGGCTGCTGCGTAGTGAGAGGATGGCAACAAGTGGTCCTTAGCCGAGACCACCACATCAGCTCACTACCCACAGGGTGCCCGAAGAGAACATCAAATTCTGAAAAATAAACTTCCAGAAACCTAGGGCGTCCCCCTCCCACTGGTAGAACACAAAACAACGGACAGAAGGAGAGACGAAGACATCTTTTACAGCTGAACTTCCACTGGCTTTGAGTGCCCTAATACCCTGTAGGTGATACACTGTCATGTGGAGATGTGAGAAAAGGAAAAAAGTCCATGTGGAGCTTTGTCAGAATTGCTGCTTAAAGGAATATGATCTAACGCAGATTAGAACATTAAACTGCAAGCATTTAAATGTCCGTACAGAAATTAAGAAAGATGCGCAATGTCTGTTAACAGTGACAGCAATAAAATTCTGTGCATGCTGATCAAAGCACCAAAGCTGCAGATGTCTGGTTCTAATACTGTACAGTTACTACAGCTGAACCCAGTTATAACGCGGTCCTCGGGTCCACTGAATGAGACCACGCTATAACCGGGATCGCGAAAATGTCGCCTCGCGAGGACTTACCGGCATCTGCATTTTTCTCCTCTCTCTGTGTGTGTGTGTGTGTGTTAGCACATATTGCGTTAGAAATAAAGCGGTGAATGTTTAAAAAAAAAAAAAAACAATTAAAATGCAGATGTTTTTAAATCAGGAGCCACGTTTAGACTGCGTTATAAGCAGATCCACGTTGAAGCGGATCGCGCTATAACGGGGTTGAGCTGTAATATTATTTAAGGAAAAGTAACTTGTGAAAACCCTCAACTTTGCAAATTGTCAATTTGGGAGGTCTGATATACTCACCCAGTATCATTATCTTGTTCTGCACGGAGCATAGTAAACCATTGCTGCTTATAAATGGAAGACAGCCATCCTACAACAAATTAGATACATAGAAAAAATCACTTCATTTACAAATTGAATCTTAAATATGGGGAAAAGACAGAAATCAGTGTAAAGCTTCAAAACATCTTAGAAAAATTGGTAATTTAGCTCCCATTGTAAGCTCTTGGGGGGGGGGGGGAGGGATTTTGCCTCTAGAACTCAGAGCTGCATAACGCTTGCTACAGATGCAGCGGCCGTTATCCGAACATTTACCTGGGTACATTTTGCGTTGTGTCGCGTGTAGTCTACAATATATTCACAAGTTTTGCCGCTGCAGACATAATGGCCCATCGGATTAACACACCTGCTGTGTAAGACCTACCGGGGTCTGCCTGTCTGTAATAGACGCGCAGTAAGAAGCTGAATCAGTCACTAACTGCGCGCCTCTCACAGGTGATCGCGGGGGGGAGGGGGGAGTATTAATTTTTTGTAACAATTTTTTTTATTGGTCACAGTCATAGATAAGATTACATACAGTAGTGTCGTGGGCCCACAACATTTCGGCTCATTACTTTAAGAGAGGGACCAATAACAGTTTTCCATTTTCAGTAGGAGAAAGAGTAAAGGGGAGAGGAGGGGGGGGGGGTGAGGAGACAAACATGGGAGGGAGGGGAAAAAGGGGGGGAGGGAGGGGAAAAAGGGGGGGAGGGAGGGGAAAAGGGGGGGGAGGGAGGGGAAAAAGGGGGGGAGGGAGGGGAAAAGGGGGAGGGGGGCATGTGGGCTTGCCCAGAGGTGTCCCCGTGTTGCTCTCCGATTGTTTGGGGAGGCTAGTAGACCTAGGTGCTTTGAATTTTGGGGGGTTTATCTCTCGATCCAAGGGTCCCATGTGTTCCAGAACTGGGGCATTTTCTTTTGGAGCATGGCCGTAAGCTTCTTCATAGTCATGACCTCATTAACCCTTCTCACTACTGTGGTTCTGAGGGGGCCTTAATCTGTTTCCAGGCTGCCGCTATAGAGCAGCTGGCTGCTGTCAGCATGGCCCTGATCAGCCGGGACATTGGTGGGGGGAGGTCGTCAATGGGTTTACTCAGCACCATGGTCAGAGGGTCCAGGGGGAGAGGGATTCCAGTGATCTCATAGATAAGTGTCTGAATCTTGGTCCAGAACCTCTGGATCTCCGGACATGACCACCAAATGTGGGCCATGTCTCCCTTTTGACCACATCCCCTCCAGCACAGGTCCGGTGTGCCGGGGTAGACCTGGCTCAGTCTAGCCGGGGTCAGGTACCACTGGAATATAATTTTATAGATGTTTTCTTTTATTGTCGTACAAATTGAGGTTTTTGGAGCATGCTCCCAAATATCCTACCAGTCTTCCAGGTCTATTGGGAGACCTAGTTAGTCCGACCATTTTTGCATATAGCGGTGTTTCGGGGGGGTCTGATTGCGGTTCCGTGCTTTTGTATATCTGTGATATCAGGCCTCTCTGGTATATGTCTTTGAGACATAGGGTTTCAAACCGGGTCAGCGGGGGGAATTTGGAGGTTGGAGACAGTGAGTGTAGGAAGTGTCCAAGTTGTAGGTATTTAAATAGTTGAAGGTCTTGGGTCTGGAATTTGTCCTTAATGCCTGAAAAGTTAGGATCTCTCCCTTCTGCAGTAGATCGGCAACCATCCTAATATTGTGACCCTGGAATTGGTCAAATTGTCTTGTGGAACACCCTGGCGGGAAGTTGGGGTTCCCAAAGAGTGGGGTGAGCTGGGAGGGGGAAGCTAGCAGACCATACTTCCCTTTGCTTTTGAGCCATGCGTCCCACGTGCATCTCATTGCTCCGAGGCCGGACCTTTGTGGCCCACTCCCTCTCCCTCCTGTGGTCCAGAGTGCCACTTGGATGGAGTGGGGCTGGGCGTAATGTGACTATTGCGAGCCAACAGGGCGAGGCTGGGTCGCAATTCAAAACTACAGCCTGCTTCAATTGTGCTGCGAGGTAATATCTGACTAAGTCGGGGACCCCCATGCCTCCTCTTGCACTTGAGGAGAGCATCACTGACCTTGGGACCCTAGGTCTCTTATCGTTCCAAATGAATTGGAGTATTAGTGACTGGATCTTCTTTAGAGCCGGGCGTGGCACTACGATGGGGAGGGTTTGGAAGTTATATAGTAACCGTGGGAGGACGTTCATTTTTACGGACACTATTCTTCCAAACCAGGACATTTGGTGTTTTTCCACGTTTCTAAGTCCTTTTTAATCTGGTCAAATAGGGGGGGGGGGGTAATTGTGTTGCTAAAGGGAGTTATATGAGTTTGAAATTTTGACCCACAGATATTTTATATAGGTGGAGCTCCACTTGTATTTGTAGTGGGCTTGGATAAGTTTCCACGTCTGGGGTGGGAGGGAGGGAGATATTTAGGGCTTCTGATTTGTCTATATTGACCTTATAGTCAGAGACCAGCACAAATTGAGTCAGTTGCCTTTGAAGGCTAGGGAGGGAGGGAGGAAAGGGGGTCATCGAGGGTCAGGATCACATCGTCCACGAATAGGGAAATTTTGTACTCTCGGTCCGCAATTTGGATCCCCTTGATGCTTTTTTCGGTTCTAATCTTGGCCGCTAGAGGTTCAGTGGTTAGGGCAAATAAGGGGGAAAGCGGGCAGCCCTGTCTGGTCCCGTTCCTGATTTTTATTGGATCCGAGAGGCCGCCTGATAGTTTGACATACGCTGTTGGGTTTTGATAGAGGGCTCTCACTCCCTCTAAGAATGGGCCACTGAAGCCGAACCTCAGCATTGTTTGGTCTAAAAAAGACCATTTGATTCTGTCGAACGCTTTTTCAATGTCGAGGCTCAGAATCATTGCTTTGGATCCGGTGAGATGCATGTGGTCTACTATATCCACAATTTTGTCTTCCTGACACAAAACCTACTTGATCCATGTGTATGAGTCTAGGGAGAATTGGATTTAGCCTGTTTGCCAAGATCTTACTGTAGATTTTGAGATCGGTATTTAACAGGGAGATGGGCCTATAGTTACCGCAGAGGAGCGGGTCTCTACCCTCCTTGTGGATTATAGCCAGATTTTCCGCTGTGATCATATTGGGGATTGGTTCCCCTTGGAGGAAGGAATTGTACATATCTAATAGGTATGGGGAGAGGATTGGCGTGAACATTTTATAGTAAGAGTTCTAGAAACCGTCTGGGCCCGGGGTTTTGGCTAATTTGAGTGATTTAATAGCTTCAGATAGTTCCTCTTGGGTGACATTTTTATTTAACTTCTCCACCTCTTCCTGGGATAGGGTGGGCAGGTTACAGTGCTCTAGATATTGTGAGATAGTGTTAAGGCTAACCGGGTCCTGGGTTGGGGGGTGAAGGTTGTAGAGGTCCGAGTAAAAGTCTGCAAATTCCTGTGCTATCTCTTTTTCTATGTATGTTGTCTGTCCTTTTCGTGTCTGTATGCGGGCAATCTGAGATTTGACTCTCGTGCCCCTGAGTTTTGAGGCCAGAAGCCTGTCAGCTTTATTGCCTTTATCGAAGAATTTTTGCTTCGACCACCTTAGTGCCTTCTCTACTTCCTCGAGTTGGGTATGTTTGAGGGCAGATCTAGCTAGATTTAGTTGTTTAAGCGTTTTTTTTAGATGCCGTAGTTTTATGCTGCTGCTCTAGCTTGGTGATCTTGTCTAAGAGCTCTTTTTGGAGCTTAAGTTTAATTTTCTTTTTGTGGGATGTGATTGAAATCAGGTCTCCTCTGATGGAGGCTTTATGGGGTTATTTAATTTTAAACATTACGTAATGTAGCAGGGGGTCTCCGGAGCTGAACCGCATTGGTTTCAGGTCCAGGGACCCCCTACTTCCCGAGATACAGGCCCCATTATGGGGTGCCGGTATCTCCTATGCATGGAAATGTCTCGCGTCACGTGATCGGGACATTTCCATGCATAGGAGATACCGGCACCCCATAACGGGGCCTGTGTCTCGGGAAGTAGGGTGTCCCCGGACTTAAAATAAATGCGGTTCAGCTCCGGAGACCCCCTGCTACGTAACTGTAATGTTTAAAAATAAATAAAAACCCAGCAATCGCCTGTGAGAGGCACGCAGTTAGAGTGATTGATTCAGCCTATCTTTTACTGTGCGTCTATTACCGAGAGACCGACCCCGGAGGACTCACAGCAGGGACCCCTGCTGTGTTAATCCAATGGGCCATTATAGTCTGCCCCGGCAAAACTTGTGCGGATCACGGGGAAATCTCAAAATACATTTCGAAATTTGTTCGAATAAAGGCCGCTGCATCTGTATATTCTATTTGTGAAACACTGAATCCATCCGTTGGATAAGTACTATATGAAATAAAGTTATTTTATTATTGTTATTAAGTGTTGTATAATTCAGCAACTGCTATGTTGAAATGTTTACAACCCTCCGGCACTGTTCAAATAGCACCTGTATCACATCTTTATTATCAGCAACCTGTTTGTACATGTCAATGGCAATATGCTAAAGGGGATTCTCATCCAGTTGTGAAAAAATGAATTTAGTCTAATTGTTGTCCTGAAACAGTACCCATTTGTCACAATGACAAATGTCCTCTTTGCATTGGCTTAAAAAGAAAAGAAAAAAAAATTGAAAGTAGATTATACAATAGAGGTTACGTGTAAAATATAACAGCTGGCACTAAATCTCCAGACTGACGGGATTTCTCCTCAAGTGTGTGTAGGAATAATTATGCTCCTTTCAAAAATTTCCAAATCAGCCCTAAAAGAAGCCAATATTGTTTTAATGAGAAATATGCTTTCTATATTCTACAGTCAAATAGGGAGATTGCCAAATAAAAAGAAACGTAAAAAACAGTCTTGTTTTGATCATTACTGCGCAAAAAAAAAAAACACAACAACAAAGATATATACATGTATATACAGATAATCTTTTGCTCTATTACGCCCATTGGCATATTATGCTGGGATATTCTGTATTATCACTGCAATTGACATTCTATGGAAACTGACATTCTGCATTGTACTGCAATATATTGTGTTCTCAGCGGGAGGAGTAGAGTCTATGTGTGCGAGAAGGAGTAATACTTAAACGGTCCCCAACAGGGTTTAATTTGAGAAGCCCTGGAAAATAGAATTACTGTATGGTGCAATAGGAAGGGGAGGGGGGGGATCCTATATACCTTCTTCAGTACTGGGAATTGAAGTTTCCAGATTTTGCCTTTTTACTCACAAATACATAAGCTTTATAGGAAAGATACTGTTCATACTGGGTTTGTGATTTAATTTTTTCACAAGTTCAAATGCATTGAAAGACCAACGAAAGGATGGTTTCAGGAGACCAACCACTGCTATAATTTGATGGAACCAATTTAATTCTCACAAAACAGTTCATGCTTTTCTAATTAACCAATCTACAGGGACAATTAAATGGCTTGGCTGTGTTAATATCAGGATGTTTGCCCCAATGTTGCCGACTTAATAGCAGTTAATTTATTATGTATAATAGGTTACACATTTGATGAACATTTACAGCTGCGTTGTAATATGAACACAAAAGATTACCCTTTATGTGGTTCATCAGTGTTAATTAGCTGTGGTATTCTTTTGGATGCTGCCTAAAAGCCTTCAACTGCATATGGGGACGAGGGAGTCGAGCAGCAAGCAATGTACCCGCACAATTGGAAACACTGCACTCTTGCCTTGCAAACATCTTCTCCATTATTTGAGACTTAATTTGTCTCTATTGACAATATAGCCACTTACCTACAGGTATCAGTGCGTCTCGCTCAACGATTCGCGCTGAAGCCAAATCACTGATTATGTACTGTAATCTCAAGTGCCTGAAAACTGGCACGAATGGACAGCCCTGCTCACATTCCAGGAAAGTGATACCATTCTCTTCCAACTCTGTAGGAAGAATGCAAAATTCAAGATGTGAAAACTTCCCATTTGGATTCATTAATTGCACAAAACATTAACTTCATGGGGTAAGCTCTCCATGGCAGGGACTGCACTGTCGCACTGTTTCCATTTACATCAGTCATACTTGGCTTTGTACTGAAAACATACTCTTCGTTTCACCAATGCTAGATTGTCATTCAGTAAATGGAAATCTATAGGTTAAGCCTCATTTTTGGAAATACAGTAATAAGCGTGTGATAGATTCCAGGTTTCAAACATCTACAGACTAATCACTGGGGTATGCACCCAATTTAGGTAAATGAATAGGTTAAACAAAAGAATACTTGTCTTAAGTTGTTCAAGCTCCCATTGGAAAAACATTTTTTATTTTTTCCCTTTAATATGTGCATCAATACAATGATAAGTAATATTTGCTGATTGATCGGCGAAGATTCAGCTCGGGGGTTCACTAAATGGCTGTCAGTGCAGCCGAAGATCATGTGACCAGGCAGTCACTAGATACAATTAGTGCACTGCTAGAGAGAGGGCGGGGCTCAAAAATGGGTGTGCCAGAGCCTGTTTCAGAAGACGAAGGGGATGTGACTTTGTACATGAAGGCTATAGAAAAAAAAAAATACTTGTTACATTATAATACATTAAAAATGTAATTCGCACCCCATCCTAGTTGGACTCCGTATACGCACACCCAGGGTTATATAATCAGAGATCAAGGAAAGACACTACCTGAAATTAAAGACACACCAGACAGACCATATCTCCAACAGAATAAAAACAGAAAGGCCCTCTTTAAGGCAATACATGATAATCTATGGCTAGCTCTTTAAAAATAATCACCCAGAATGTTAAGAGCTTAAACTCTCCTATGAAAAGAAGGCTCATGTTCAGAGACCTCAAAGCTAAACAAGGAGATATATATATGATTCAGGAGACATATTTGAATAAAGACGACACAAGCAGACTGAGAGACAAAAATTACCATCAAATCTACCACTTCCCAGCGACAATTAAAACTAGTGTCCCCTTTGCCACAGAGAAAGTTAAGAGAGATAAGGCAGGGCGAATGCTAATAATAAACGGTAAAATAGGGACCACAGAATTGACCTTAGTATGTTTATATGCACCTAACGAGGACCAGGAAACATTTATACAGGAGGCATTCGACACAATCACCACAGGAAAGGCCACCTAATAATCGGAGGCGATCTGAACTCTGTTATAGACAGCAATAAAGATAAAGCGAGAACCCTGGGTAAAACACGCCACTCAAGCTTAAAGAACTCAACAACCCTTAAAAACAGTATAAGAACGAGCGGGCTGGTAGATGCATGGCGACTGATGAACCCCACAACAAGGGGATACTCATTTTACTCGGCCCCACACAAACAATACACGTGGTACGTGGAGATTTACGGCGCAAACTATCCAAATTTAATCAAAATTTTGAAGAAAGACCTACTAAGTTGGTCGGGACAGCAGATTTCCTGGTCAGGCAGGATCATATCGGTCAAAATGAACCTACTACCAAGGATATTGTACCTCTTCCAGGTACTACGAGTAACAGTCCCAGCATATGTGATTAAAGATCTAGAGAGGGAGATAGCCAAATTTATCTGGAATGGCAGGAAACCCAGAATTAAGAAAAAGTTAATGGTGCTCCCTCTGACCCGGGGAGGCTTGGGACAGCCAGACATAGCTAAATACTATGAAGCAGCCAGGCTGAGCTCGCTAATCTACTGGTCCGCGAAACCAGGAACAAAACCATGGGTAGACATAAAGAGATCGGAAGCCAAGTTGTTAGATATGGCAGCCATGTTGTGGGTAAAGAGGGAAAACAGGACAACGAATTACAAAGACCATCCAGTTCTTGCGCACACTATAAATATCTGGGACAAAAACTGCAAATACAAGCAGATTTCATCTAACCACTTCGCCCCTGTCACCGGTTAGATCTAACCCGGAGTTCACCCCAGCACATCAATCAAAGGTCTTTAAAAGATGGGACGAAATAGGGCTATCCTCCATTGGAGATATGCAAAAGGGAGGTAGGATAAAGTCGTTCCCTGAAATAAGAGAAGAATATGGTATCCCAGATATACAAATACTCCAGTATATGCAGCTTAGACACTATGTATCGTCGCTACATCCAAGAGAAACTTGGATTAGACCCCTCACTACCTTTGAGAGCCTATATCAGCGGGGTGAATATCACAAAGGAACGATTGCTCAATTTTATCAGGTCCTAATAAGTCAGTACAGGGGGCAAACAAGTAAAAATATCTCAGACTGGGGGGGACTTGGATAACCCTATAGCAGACGAAGACTGGGAGGAAATTTACGAAAGAATAGCTAGAGCCTCCCGATGCTCAGCGGTCAGGGAAACAAACCTTGAAAATTCTCCACAGGTTATACTATACACCTGCGCGCCTTCACTCTTTTTTCCCATTAACCTCCCCTATGTGCTGGCGAAACTGTGGACAATTGGGCACGTTTAAACATATATGGTGGTCATGCCCCAAGATTATTCTCTTCTGGGGGAGGATCAGAAGACTCATAAAAGGGGTGTTAGGGTTGGATCTGACCTGGGACATGGAAACTGTGCTCCTATTAAAACCTATAGAGGGCCTAGACAGGAAAGTAGACCATTTGGCGATACAGAAAGATGTCGGCAGCTAAGGCAATGATAGCAAAACACTGGAAACAGAATGACTCCCCACCTATCACAACAGTAATACACAAAATAAACCATGTCATGACTATGGAAAGGCTAACTAGTTTAATTCACGACAGATTCAACAGTTTTCTGACAACTTGGGACCCATGGGCGACATATACATGGCAAAATCCAAACTTGACTTAGATTACGTGCCTTGAGATGACTATTATCTATACTAACTAAATTGCCTAAACTGTATGTATACCTGTGATAAAGGAAGTGTGCGTTTATATAAATGACTGTCTGCTCCCTGCGTGGAGACTGCTGTGGATGGTCCCCTATGCCCTCCCCACCTACCCTCCCCTCTTTATTTTCTGAACCCCCCTTTCCCTCTGCATTCCCCTTCCCTTAAAAACTAATAAAACACAAGTTGAAAAAAAAAAATGTAATTCGAAGCTGTTTTAAAAAAAAATGCTACACGTATTTTCTCATAGTACAGAACTGATTAAAAAAACAAAACAAAAAACACGTAGGATATATTGCTTGGTTTGTCAAATACAGGATTTGAAAACTCAAAACATTAAAATGGGCACAGCAAAATACAATTTGCATTAGCATAGCTATTGACTGCCAGAGACAGACATGATAATCAATTATTTGCAGGCCCATTTCGCAGCAAGAATAATATTTGCATTGGCTGCACACAATTACAAACTCAAACCCATTTGTGGTACAATGATGGGCACCACCCAACAAGACTTGAGCAATTGATTATTTTAAAAGAGGCATGCCTCCTCATTGCTCACCATACTCATGCTCCTCATTACCACAAACAAGAATCAGGTACAGAGGTTTCCCCGGGGATTCAAACCAGACAATATATTGTGTTATACAGGACTGCTACAAAGCACTGCATTCATCTACTAGATGTATGTATGTATATCTTTATTTATATAGCACCAAAAGTGTACTCAGTGCTTCACAAAGAAGACAGTACAGGAAATTATAATACAATAAGTGCAGCAAAATCAGACAATGGTAAAGGAAATCCCTGCCCCGAAGAGCTTACAATCTAAGAGGTATGATGGGAGAGTTACAGACAGTAGGTGAGGGAATAAGTCCTGTAGATGGCAGTGCTTGGCCACAATGGGTGGTAGGAGTGACTGTGCGTGTGGGACAATAGCCATGAGAGCAGGCTATTGGGATGCTTGATTTGTGGGGTGAGTTTTAAGGTTAGTCAGTATTAAATCAGAAGGTTAACACCATTTACAGGGGAGGAGATGGCAGGGAGGCATGGATGAGATCAGGTGTGTATGTCTGGGTTCAGTCTTAGGGGAGATCCCCAGCAGCAGGAAGGAGTAGATAGAGAGAGGTTGTGAATAGAGGATATGTGGGGATGCTTTTTATTGAGAGGTAAAGAAGTTGTTATATATGCATGCACATTTTGCTAATTCACTGCTTACCCTTACGACCTACTGTGTCTGGAGAACCCCAAGGAAACATTCCAAACTGCCTGAATAGAGATCTAAATCAGGTTGTTCTTACACAACACATACTAAATCGGCACTTTAAATTGGCTCTCAGAAACAATGCGATTATAAAAATGTAGTCAAAAGAAAAGGGATTTGCTGTAATGAAAGTAGAAAGTCTTGTTACTCCAGCCTGACATCACTCTAAAGACATGTACAGAATAAACAAAAAGGGATTAGACAGACATAGACCGATCATTCTACAAAAAGACTTGAAAAAACTGCCACGGCATCCCTTGACTAACTCTTTGTTCGTGTCAATCATAAAAAATAGCAAGCTTGAAATTCTGGTGCAGAAAGGACTGAAAAGCTATGTTGCATGACACTTCCAGAAACAATAAGTCACTGCAGTGTTTTCTATGTATGTTCTGGTATCTTGCAATATCTCTAAATGTGCCTTGTGTTGAGAAATCTCTCTTTATAGGGGGTGAATAGAGCATATCGCCATCTGGCACAAAGTATTAAATCTGCAAAAAAAACTGTCATCTAATCTCCTGTGAAGAATGAAGCTGTTGCAAAGGCAATACATATAAAATGAAAAGAAAACTTCATGAAAAAAAGAAAAACTTTTTTTTGGACCCTCTCGTCCCATTTAGGTTAGTAGATTGGAGACATTTTTTAAAAAGCAGTGCATATTTACATCATCGACAGTGAAAAAAATCTACTTTTAACATCTCTGCTGTATGGCACAACAACATATAACACAGTAAAGACTTTCCGTGATCAATATTGGTGTCTTACAACCAATATTCTTTCTAAATAATACAAGTATTAACGAGGTGTCATAATATCTGCCTGGGGCACTCCGTTATTTTGGCCGTTTCCCCAGTCTTACTTTCGAACTTGGATAGCTTGTGAAAGGTGGCGTTGCTGGAAAAACTAAGTTGAACACTAAAACACACGTGTAACTTGAAAGTTTAACTTATAAGTATTATATTTAAAAGTCCCCAGTACCATAAGATTAGTAGAAGAGTAATATAAGTTGGTTTAAATTTTGGTGAAACCAGCAATAGCCATTTAAAAAACTATTTAGGATCAGTTCGTTAGAAAGCAAGAGTCATGAAAAAGTACTATTAAGTGGAACAATCACAACACAATTCCTAACACGGCCAACAAACCTTTTCTACGTTTGGAAAACCAGGCGTCTGCCTCAGTCAGCAGCTGTTTCAGGGATCCATTCCAAGAAGGCACTAACTGGAGGAACATCCACTAAGGGGAAATATACATACATCAGCATTCATTTACTACTGTAGATATGAGGCTATTTAGCAGGGAAGGTGACACAAACTCATTTTGGTATCTGAAACTAGGACACTAATTGGCCAGATAAGTTAACAAAGAAAAAGCACAAGCTGGGTATACAGAACTTAACCAGTCCTGAGGACTTTGCAAGGTGCTGGAGTAAATTAAGACAGAGGTGCACAAACTTTCCCTGCTGCGCCCTCCTGCCTGCTAACCTCCCTGCTTGCACCCTCCCTTACCTCCGGCGCCAAATTACGCTGCGGGGTCACATGATGGCACGTTGCCATGCCAACGTTGTGTCACGTAACCCCGCGATGCCGAAGACAAGGTAAGTGAAGTTGCAGAGCCCACACAAGATCCCCCGGCATTCATTTAAATGCCTTGGGGGAAGAGCGAGGGGCTTTTGCAACCGCCGCACCCCCCATGATAATTATTGTGCCCCCCAGTTTGCGCACCCCTGAATTAAGAGACAGCTGCTAGCATGCTGCAGGGAAACTCATGTCAGTCCAAACATTAAAAAAAAAAAAAAAAAAACAACGTAATAAAAATATCTTAACTAAAGCAAGTAATAGACATGATACACATACAGAACTATAAGACCTGAGATGTCAATAGGCAGCATTGATTTTGTAAATCCCGTACCTTTTTGAGAGCAGTGTACACATCCATCTCTACTTGCATTACAAACAAGTCAGGGGAGCTGATCAGCTGTTTCGTCATATTGACACTGTAAAACACAGCACAAAACATTACACACAGGCAGCAAACCCACTAGCCTACAGTTTGACTGCAACTCTTGAAAGATAACATTAACTCTTAATGGGGTGTAGTGTTGGTGAAAAACTATTAGATGCATTAAAGTCAGTGACTTGTTTGACAGTTTGTAGATGCTAAACACATTACAAAAATATGGTGCATCCTATTATACAAGAGCAAAAAAACAGCAACGCTCTGTATTCAGCAGAGGCAGATTATGTGAATCCTATTGTACATACTTGAAGTAACACCACAAAGATCTATTATACAAAGAAAAACATTTTCTGCAGTTGCAAGCCGTCAGAGAGGAGTGAATTGACTGAGGCAAAATAACTAGATGATATGAAAGGAATTACAAGCAGGCTTAAGTATTGTGATAGTCTCAATACATTTTTATTTTTTTCCCCTCTATTAAATTAATAGAAAACAGGCTTTGGAAATTAACACGTTTTTGTCGCGACCAGATTGCACATGGGAATATGTTTGCTAATGCCGATTATTTTTTTCCCCCACTTCTAGTTAACTATAGTTAAATTCAATAATAGCCAAACCATTACATTTAATATTCAAGGACTCCATTTCCACAGGCTCAGTACCACAAGATTGGTGTAAAGCAGACGTGGTGCCTATTTTTAAAAAGGGAGCTAGATTATAACCGGGGAATGACAGACCTGTAAGCCTGACATCAACAGTGGGGAAGCTACTTGAAGGTTAAGTATGGGATAATATTCAGGAATTCCTAAGGGAAAACAAAATTATTAGTAATAGTCAGCATGGATTAATGAAGGATAGGTCGTGCCAAACTAACCTCATCAGTTTCTTTGAGAAGGTAAGTAGGAATTTAGACTACTTAGATTTTGCAAAGGCTTTTCATACAGTTCCACATAA
This sequence comes from Ascaphus truei, assembly GCF_040206685.1. Lineage (NCBI taxonomy): Eukaryota > Metazoa > Chordata > Amphibia > Anura > Ascaphidae > Ascaphus > Ascaphus truei. The sequence continues at coordinate 177,701,737 of NC_134487.1, read as the reverse complement.
GAGGTTAGTGTACAAAATAAAGACAATTGGACTCAGTAAAAAATATTTGCACCTGGATTGAAAACTGATTTAAGGCTAGACAACAGAGTTGTAATAAATTGAACTTTTTCAGGTTGGGTTAAAGTTGTGAGTGGAGTACCTCAAGGAACGGTACTGGGACCTGTGCTTTTTAAATTTGTTTATTAATGACCTTGAGGTTGGCATAGAAAGTAAAGTCTCCATCTAGCTGCTGACACAAAATTGTGTAAGGTAGTAGAATCAGAGCAAGATGTAATTTCTCTCCAGAAGGAATTGGAGAGACTACAAACTTGGGCAGGTACATAGCAGATGAGGTTTAATACAGATAAATGTAAGGTTATGCATTTGGGAAACAAGAATAAACAGGCGGCTTACAAATTAAAACAGGGATAAATTAGAAGAATCCTTGATGGAGAAGGATTTAGGACTGCTTGTAGACAGCAGGTTTAGCAATGCTGCACAAAGTTATGTAGTAGCTGAAAAAGGCAAACAAGATCTTAACTTGCATTAAACGGACAATGGATGGAAGAGTATACCTTGAAGGGAGGGGCTACAAATCTCCCACAAGCTGCTCAATAAGCAGTTACAGGTGGATTGGCTAAATGCATTAATCACACCTTAATAGTGATGTCTGCTGGAAATGTGCTGCTAGGGATTTAATTTGGCCTTCAAGGTATATATTCATTAAGTAAGGTCCCTCCAAGATCACTTTATGTCACTTTCTACTTTACAAGCAGTGGGTGTCTTTCGACTTGCCTATATGCAAGTATCTTTACTGGTATATACCAGTTTTTAACTGCACTAAGTCACAGAAGCATAGGCTTTGCATATTAACCCCTTCAGGGCATAATTCACATTATTCACTAGAATTTGAAAGCGTTTAGCATAGGGACCGGCTATTGAGGCTTACCTTGATGTTGGTTAGCAGACTTGTCATGATTTGATCAAAAAATGCAACCAAAAGTCTCCTTTGTCATACAGACTTAGGCTGGGGCCATGGTACCGCAGACCGTGCGGGCTGAGCGAACAGACTGCCTTAAAGCAGTGTTCGCGTCCATGCGGCGGGCGGGTTCAAACTGAATTCTTGGCGCGACAGGCCGGTCACATGAGCGCTTCGCCCAATGAGGGCGAACCAGCTCCGTGAGGCCCCTAATGGCCTGTCCACTATGCTCAGGGAAAGCACCTGCTTCATCACATCCTTTGCACGGGCAAAGGCACCATGGCCCAGGCCTTAGGTTTCACTATGTATATTTTTCGCCATATATCGTTAGCCCAATGGGATAAGTGCAGGGATTCACTTTCTGTTTTTCAGATGTAAACAGGGCTCAGATACAGTAGACATGTATATATTTAAAAAAAAAAAAAAAAAAAACAACAACACTAAGGTAATTAGAGGCTATGAATAAAAAGTGTGTCAACCATCTTCTGCCTGTATGTAATAACATGCTTGTAATGTTACTGAATGATGCAACCGAATTGAACCAGAAAGAGGACACAGGCTAAAAATTCACCTCTTTACCACCAAAATGAAGGAGTTCAGGTCAAATCTTGTTCCAGGTTGATCAAATACATTTAAATGCACTTCAACCTTGCCAATAATTCCAGTACAATAAATTGTCATCATAAATAAAAATTGGCTGGCCCCTACACACACACGGTAATGTACTTCAAACTGTCTTTCAAGCGACAGGTACAGCAGTGGCAATGCTAAAGGAAAATCAATGTCAAATGACTCATGGACACAATCAAGTGTGACCTCTCCTACCAGTGCCTAAACAAAAACTAGCAAATTCCAACAAACAGTGAGAGAGTGTTGGCAGCCCTCAAGTGCATCATCAGTGCCTGTAAAGAGATTTGGATTCTCAACCAAGAAGTTAGACTAGTTGGCTTATTCTCTCCTTTGCATATAGTTTCGCCTATATAGGCCAGTCCACGTGTACATTTAATCAAATATATGATGCCCTTTGCATGTTGTATAATTCTTAATCGTGCACCTGCATCCTGTCTGAGGATGTGTGAATGTTGGACCTTTTGTACATTACCACACTGAGCCCAGTTAAAGCAGGGGCATGTACCTTTGATTGGTGTCCATTTGAAACGTAATCATAGAAGATTTGGTGGAACCTACTGTATGTATGCCCTCATCAGCTAGTCTCGTAATGTAGGTGCCTTCCTGCATGATGATAGGGGTGGGTTTCCAGATGGTTCTTCCAGGGCATTGTCAGATTGCAATATTTGCCCATATTTTCTGATGCCGGTCCCTACTTTGGTACTCAAAATGTGCTATGTGCTGACATGGTATATGCCCTGTGCCAATTTTCCTTTCATTAGGTTTAAGTACCGTAGGTTTTGTAATATCCATGATTCTCTTTGTCTCTCTTAAAAATATCAGGGGGTAGCCTCTATCTGCAAATATTTTGGACATCTGTATAAAATGCAAGTCAACTTTACAATCATCACTGACTGTGTTTAGCCCTGTGAAATTGGGTCCATGGTAGTTATTTCATTGTTGGATGGAGGAAGGTATTACTGTCAATTTCTGTCATATAAATTTATAAATAAAGCACCTTTTTTCTTGTAGACCCTGGTGTCTTATGAGTGATACACAAAAGTCGAGGTAAGCAAGGGTCAAAGGCCACTTTCTACCTACATACAAACAGAAGGTCACCCAGAGTTCTCCCACAAGAAAATAGTTAGATTTGAGTATGTATTGAGACCCGCATCTAAAAAATATAGATGTAGGCCTCTCTACATCTATAATTATCTAAATGGCACATCACTTTATGACAGGTCTGACAGGTCCTAGCTAGACTCTTTACAACAGATGGGGACAATTATGCACCGAGTTCGAAACCACTTCTCTGTACATATTGTATGATACTGAAATTGGAAATGAGACATGACACCCGCTCAACCTTGAATGCATAATTTAGGCTTCGAGTTGGTGCACTAGGTTAAACAAAAACTATAGCAAAGAAAAGTATTTTCTTTGCTATGATACTAAAATTCCCTAAACAAAAATCTGAGTATTGCTATAAACTTTCCCCTGATGTGACCCTGTAAGGTTTTATAAACTATGTGGTATAATCAGGATGGTATATTCCAACTCCTCATCTTCAGGATAATTGTATACTGTAACTACAGACTTGTTCCAAATAGTTAGACCCACAGTCAGATTTGATTTAAGCAATTCTCTGAATTAATATTCACTATATAAATTAACTTCTGCTGTGACCATACAGATCTGAGCACATTATGTTGGTGAATTGTATAAATAGGTGAACATGTAATTGCCAATACGATATAACTGTAAATGCTTAAATTTAATTCTCTGACTTGGCATTTAATGGATTTGACACCGTAGCAGTCCTCACCACAGAATGATTCCTTTAATTGTTTATGATATACCAGGGATCTAAGATGGGACAGGTACTTGAGTCAACCATGTTAAGTCGCTCAGTTTATTAAAATCTGCCTTTCTAAAGTTTCAAGTCTTTGTTGAACCCATGTAATATGGTTTTTCATAACTGATTTCAAATGAGACCATATTATGATCACTGTTATTCAAATGTTCCCGGACTTCAATATTTGTTTTTACTTCTACATTGTTTGATATCATCAAATCCAGTATTATTACCCTTCTCCTGGTTGGTTCCTCAATAATTTGGGTTATGTAATTGTCTTTAAGCACCCCCAAAAACCTGTTTCCTTTCCTAATGCTAATCTCATTGCCCCAGTCTATGTATGGATAATTAAAATCACCCATTATACAAACTTGACCTAGTTTTTATGCCTTCTCCATTTGCAAAAGTATTTTGGCTACATCTTTCCGCACAGATATTTGGTGGTTTATAGCATATCACTACAAACATTTTCTTTGTACTTTTAAATATCCACCCACAAGTTCTCTACATTTTCATAATTCCCTTCATAAACAGCTTCCCTTATAAAAGGTTTTAGATCCGGTTTATCAAACATTCTCTACCTCCTCTTCTATTTGCTCGATCCTTCTGAAAAGGGGAATAACCCAACTGCCCATTCATGTGTTTCATCACACCATGTTTCAGTAATGCCTATATCTTCATACTACTCCCTTGAAGCTATTAATTCAAGCTGCCCCATTTTATCTGTCCGGCTTCTTGTATTAGCAACTATGCATTTAAGTTCTCTTTCAGTCTGTACTATTATCTTATCTGATCCTGCCTTTCTATGCCAATTGGATTTAGTATTTAGAAGTTTTTCAGAATTATCTGTATTTAATATGGGTGTCTCCCTGATTGCCAAACTCCCACTTGCCCCCATTCTACCTCCATGGCACCTTGCCATTTCCCCATCCCTATCTATTCAGTTCTTTATCTGTTTCTTGTCTCCCCCCTCCACCCAAGTTTAAAATCTCCTCCAACCTTTTTAACATTCATCCCCCTAGCACAGAAGATCACTCTTCTTCGAGGTTCAATCCATCCCTATCATAAAAATAGCCCATCTCAGAAAAAGAGTCCCAGTGCTCTAAAATCCCCAAACCCTCCTTCCTACACCACTTCCTTAGCCATGCATTAACCTCCTTAATCTTCGACTGTCTCCATGGGGTAGGGCATGGCACTGGTAGTATTTCAGAAAATACTACCATGGAGGTCGTTGTCTTAAGCTTGTGGCCTAGATCCCTGAAATCTTTGGTGTCAACATGTACCAAGACCAGCCGGGTCAGACCCAGACCCTCTCAACAATCTGTCTACCTGATCCGCAATGTGCCAAACTTGACCCCCGGGAGACAACAAACTGTTTGGGTCATGGCAACAGATTGCCCTATCTACCATCCTAATAAATGCGTCCCCTACCACCACAATCTTTCTTGGTCTCTGAGTATCCAGAGTCCCCTCTGTGCTAGAGGAACTATTCCCCTAGCTGGTAGAGGAATCAGTCTTCCCCAGCCTTGCCAATCCTGACTTGACACTCCCAATATCTTCACTCAATATGGCAAATCTATTGGGATGGGTGAGCTCAGAAGTGGCCTGCTTCTTCCACTTCTTGCTACCCAGCTACCTACCTGATAATCACTCACAGCTCCACCATCTGCACCACTAATTCCAGCTAGGGCCTGCTCAGTGAGCACTAAACGCCTTTCAAGATTGTCAATGTCCCTCAATATTGCAGGTTTCCTCTTCAGATCAGCAATCTGAGACTCCAAAGAGACAACCTGTTCACACGTCTCACAGCGGTATGCTCCCTAGAATAGCTGTCAACATGTGGGGGGGAGGGAGGATGGGAGAAGAGATGTGATCAGATGGCTGGTTCTGTACCCCCCTTACATATTTAATTTTAAATTAAATGTACACTAGAATAATAGTTTTTATTTTTTCATTTAATAAGTAAACATTGAGAAAATACAATACAAACTTATAACTCTATAAACCTATTGCTCCCATCTTAAGTTCTCTCAGTCCATTATCTATACTGTCCGTTGGTTACAATCCTGCCATTTCCATTCTTTTCTTCTCTCTATACTGGTAAATCTGCCTCTATGGTTCATCCTTGATAGTTCTATTTGTATATATTTGGCCTTTTCCTTTCTTTTCATCATCAATCTTTTATACGGTTATTAGTCTCCTCTCTGCTGCTCTCTCATTCTGTCTCGAGTTTTCCCATCAAATGACCATCTCCCCATTCAAATTCCAACAACTTTCTGCTGCCAACTGCCATAGAACTCCTGGCTGGCAGCTCCTCTGCAGGTTCCATGTGCTGCAGCTCAGCTCATGCAAAGTCTTTTAGTATTTAATTCAAGAATATTAATTGTGTGTCAGTTTGATCCCTTACAGTCTCACCAGAGATTCCATAGCGACTGTGATCACATGATCTGATTAGGCATACAACAGTGGCCAATTTAAAAGCATCTTACTGTTTCTATTGGTGTCTTCCGACCGAAGAGGTAGGACAACTTTTGTCCTGTTCAAGTTTCTGTAGTTAAACTAACCTAATGATGCAGTTGAACGCACATCATTGGTAATTTGGCCAGATATAGTCTCCGTAGCAATGAGATGATTGCCCGTGTTGGCATTAATTTTACTGGCATTGGAAGCCTTCCACTTACCTATAAATAGCAGTTTTAAATCACTACTGCTCTAGGTTGCCAAAAGGCCATGAAGGCCCGAAACATCGCCCCCCACCTTTTAATCTTTTGTATTTATTGTGTATTAAACAAAGTGTTTTGGTTTTTTTTTTCTTCTGCTTCGGGCTGCTGTGTTATATACACACTCACACACGCCATTTAACCATTCCGTACAGATATTCTCTGTAGGCTGCTGCAGGATGCTTTGAAATTTGCTGTCACATTTATTGTGCCAACGAAGTTTGTGGCTGTTTTGTACAAGTAGATGTCAAGTAAAAAGGGAGAAATGACCCCGATTTTCAGTGTGGCTGAATAAATGGTTTCCCAGAGGCTGATTTACCCTGTAAGAATGGTGACCTTCCTAGCCTGTCAGCTCAAACAGCAAGTATACAGAAAAACTGACAAACCAGCACTGTGAGACATTTAAAACAAACAAAAAAAGGCAATTAAAAAATAAAACTTCCCTGCCAAGCTCAATAGAAATGAAAAGTAAAGAGCAGAATGTATAAAAGCCAAGAATATCAGAAAAATAAACTTTTAAGCCTGATTTATCTAATTTTCATAATCGCTCTGAGACACCAACATATTTGTTGCCTTAGCTGTACAGAGGTTAACAAGATAATGTTTGAAATACTAACAAAGCAAAATAAAAAGGACAAATTATTAATGACAGATGGAGAATTCCCTAATCAGTCACTGCAGAAATAGAAAAATAAGCAGATAAGGACTGCTGTAATTTGTTTCTGCAAATCCAGAGTATGTATGGCATTGGAGGGTCAAAAATTAGGAACAATTTTAAGTCAATAAATAAACTGCCGACTTCCGGTGAGCGGGCCTTAGTAATGGCCGCATTTTAGAAGTGCTCCACACAAGCCTCCCCCAATACATCTTTAATAAAGATTAATTCACCCCAAAACTGATCTGAAGCATAGGAGGAGTGCAATATAACATACAGCAGCATTCAATCAAGCTAAATCACCGGAAGTCAGACCGTGCGGGCTAACAGGCGTGGACCCAGAGACCGAAGGCAGGCTGTACGGCGGTGGCGGTGTGGAGACACAACAGAAGGCCTGATAAAGCTGCCAGAAGACGAATCGGGCTGCCGAAGATCCCGTACCGGATCAGGGAGAAATATGGACCTGGCGGCACCCAGTCAGCACTAAAGGAGCCGGCGAGATCTGTGCGCGCCGCAAGGCCGGGGGTGGAGAGAAGCCGGGGGAAGATGCAGAAGGTAGTGTTGCATGCCAGCGCATGGCTGATTACCGGGCAGGGAGGTAAAGGAAAATCCCGGGAGGAGACTGAGATCCTGAGCGGGACCAGTTAAAGACACCCGCTGGGCTGCTCGGTGTGGGCACAGCCAAATTAGGCCTCGGGAGGGAAAGAGAGAGAAAAGGGGTGAGAGGCTAACTAAAGGCCATACCATAAGGCCAACACCAATCTGTGCATCACAGGCCCAGGGAAATCATAGGCACAGCAAAATCGGCAAGTGCCAAACTTGGATAGACAATCTCAAAATAATCTCCTGGCATGTTGGAGGCCTAAACTCAATAACAATGCAGAGGAAGGTACGTTCCCATATTAAGAGATCTAAAGCGCAGGTGACATCTTCTAAAGGAAGACACCAAAAGACTTAGAGCATCATGGATCAAAGAAGTAACTGCGGCACCGTTCACAGGAAAACAAAGAGGAACCGCAATATTAATAACTAAAAACGTGAACTATAAAATTCCCAAAATTCTGAGAGATCTGGGAGGAAGATATCTTGTGGTTGACATAACTATAGAGGACTCTAGAATGTTGCTGGTCGATGTGTATGCCCCAAACTTGCCTATCCATTTATTTTTTACAGATATGTACCAGAAGATCCTGGATTGGGACGCAGCCAACGTTGTTGTGGGCGGGGACCTTAATGTGGTGGAAGACTGGACACTGGACAGATCAGGAAACAAAAGGGTACCACACCACTTCCACTTACAGCGGAACACTTTAAAGTCCTTCAGGGAAAATCTAGTGCTGGTAGACCCCTGGAGAATTTTAAATCCGCTAGAGAAATATTTCACATTCTTTTCACATGCACACACCATGTTCTCAAGAATAGATCGTTTCCGAATGTCATCCAATTCAATGCAAAGAATCAACTCTGCCAAAATAGAGAACATTATAATCTCAAACCATGCACCAATATAGATTAATATGAGATTCAAAAATCCCAAAGTTCTCTCACGATGCTGGCGCATGCCCACTTATTTAGTCAAAAGAGTTCAAGGAATATCTGCGGAACCAATGGTCCCACTTTGAGACAGATAATGAGCAGCACAAGGTAGAGCACATCTTGTTTTGGGATACATCCAAAGCAGTGCACAGAGGCCATATAATTGCTTACTGTAGCAGGAAAAGCTAAATATTGAATACTTAATCTAAATACACACTTAACGCAAGCATTCAACGCAAACAACTCAGCTCGGGACAAAAAATGCTATCTAGAAACTAAAGAAATTTACGAAGCGCTATTGACGGAAAGAGTGCAAACCCAACACATACCAAAAAAAAACAGAAATTTTAGGTGGGGCAATAAACCTTGGAAAATTTTGGCCAACCTAACAAAAGAAACCAAATTAACTAATCAAATCGTTTCTATTTGTACAAAGGAGGGAAACAAAACAACGAAGGCAGAAGAAATATGTGCAACTTTGTAAACTATTACAAGGTACTATAATACACAACAATCGCAGATGATAAAGAGTTATGAGAAATGTATAAAAGATGCAGATCTTCCTCAAATCTCACCAACAAATAGAGAGGAACTGGATAAACCCATTACATCCCTAGAGGTGCAAGAAACCATCAACACACTTAGAAAAAACAAATCACCAGGACCGGACGGCCCGAGTGCAGAATATTATAAAATATTAAACCCAGAAGTAGCAAGAACGGTAACTAATCTATACAACCATAGAAGTACGACACAAAAAAATGACGCAAACTTTAATCTTGTAAAAATAATTGTCCTCCCAAAGCCAGGCAGAGACCCAAATCAACCTTCATTCTACAGACCCATATCCCTGCTAAACCAAGATTTCAAAATTGTAATGAAAATATACACAAATAGTCAATATATATTTAAAAAAAAAAAAAAAAAACACTCCCAAATATAATATCCCCTGAACAAACAGGTTTTGTTCCTGGGAGGCAGTCAGTCACAAGTGTAAGATCTGCAGTGGCTGCAGTAATAACCTCAGGGCAATCCAATGGACATCATATAATAGTAAACCTAGACGCCGAAAAGGCATCTGATAAAATAACATGGGCATATACCACCAGGACACTCCATGCTCAACATTTTGGGGAAGAGTTTATAACGCTAATCAAAACTATATACGACTCACCCAGGGCCTTTATCACAGCTAATGCTCAAAACTCTGGCTCTTTTGCCTTGCAATGAGGAACGAGACAGGGTTGCCCCCTGTCCCCAATGTTATTCGATATAGCATTAGATTTTCTGATTTAAAATCTCATCTTTTTTAGATATCTATGGTATAGAAATAGGAGACAAAGAACTAAAAATTGCAGCTTTCGCAGACGATGCGCTTCTCTTCATCTCAAACCCCCAAAAAGCAATACCAGCCATTATCGAAGCCATACAGACATTTAGCAAAGTATCAGCTTTAACTATAAACTATGAAAAATCAGAAGCACAAGCCCTCAACAGCAAACAAAAAATAGAATGGAGGGGGACCTTCCCCTTCAAGTGGGCAAAAAATATATACTGTATTACATTTCTAGATGTACTTATTCATCAACTATACAGTATAAATATAAAACGATTGGTAGAAAATATCGCACGCACATTACAAAAAATGGCAAAACCTAACTAACATTTCTGGGGAGATGCCACCTTCTCAAGATGACAATTTTCCCTACAAATTCTATATATACTTGTCAAGGGAGACCAGGCCATTTACACATTTTTACCAGGATCATGCCTTGAGCAAAACGAGTTAATGAAATAAATTGTAAATTAATTCACAGGAAAAGGCAAACACACAATGTTACACAAACAGCAAAAAGACACACTTACTTGGGAATTGGGGTTTAAAAACTAGGGGCTTTTCAATCCAAAGCTTACCTTAAAAAGTCTTGGAACTGAAATCAACCTGCAGTTCCAAATGCTACAGCTCCCCCCTCTCCAAAGGGCTGGATTTCACTTGGTGCTTAGAATCTTAGAAAACGTTCAGAGAACTTTGAGAGACCTTGGAGAACACTGGAAAACACAACTCTCTATTGGGCGCAAGGGGTTATAATACCTCTGACTTTCATTCAAAAAATACTATAGCCCAATCCAAAGTGTGAGAAATTTCTCCGCAGCCAATCAGAGACAAGCTGGCAGACACAACAGGGTTACCTGGAAATCTGAATGAACCAAGGGGCATGGGCAATTTGGCACATCTGACCCTGGTTCCCTCAATGCCACCTGTGGTGACCGGCTCCTGCCAGTCTGGTGGGGCAAATGGACATGCAAATAGCGTCCATTGATCTCAGGACATGGATACTTGTCCTTCCCTACTGTCAAAATGGTCTTGATACCTCAGACACATCCTCTGTGGCTTTCATCTCTACCGTATGAGAAGACACAGTGGCACCCAAGTTGGTAGCCCACTAGCTCACTCAGAACACTGGGTCTGAACGTCCCAGCTCATCTCTGTGCAGAAACAGATATGTTTTAAAACACACTGTTCCATAAAATATACACTTTAAAAATATCCTCAGTCTTTTGGTTATGGGAAATAGAAGAAGCTGCACATAATTTTTTTACTAACAATATTCCCCACACTCTATACAATAAACTTAGGGCTGGACTTTTACAAGTCCCCTAACAACCTTGTAGATGATTGGAGTACCCCCAGACCTCTATACTGGTTCTGGGTGACCTGGGCATCCCCATTAACCTTGCGACCCCTTGTCTGTTTCAGGGACACCTCACATCCCTATACCCAATTTACTTTTCTGGGCTGTGCTGAAGCATGGACCCCTAATGGTGAGTCGTGCAAGCGTTTTCAAGGGGAGATATTACCGAGACAATGTGTCTACGTGCATCCAGGCATCCGACCTGTACATTTTTAGGGGAACCAGCAACTCTGAGCCCTGACTAGATAGACACAAATCAGACAACACCTTCTCCGCAACACAGCCCCCTCCCTCCTCCCCCACCCGAAACTCATACCACAGCAATCCCTGCTGGCATCCCTGAAAAAGTAAAAACACTAAAATTCTTTGTCGCATAATTACAGGTAATGCTTTGCTTTTATAACAGTTGGGCCAGAGCCGACACTCCTGAACCCCGAAACATGGATCAGCGGTAACCAAACAGGCTTAACCTTTATTAGATGATTTGATGAGCCTGGCTACCACTTTACCATCACAATACTACAGATGATTCCTATCATAATAAAAGATAAGTATGAAAAAAACTCTTAAGAAATCTTTCCAGATTTTCATATGGGGGGAACAAAAAACCTAGAATAAGTATGGCAAAACTGCAGCAGCACAAAAGAAACTGAGGTGTAAACCTCCCCTCACTTAGAGTATACAATACGGCGGCACTTCTAAGATATGCAGGAGACTGGATCAACCACACAAATTATTTTACAATACAAGAATTAGATCAGCAACTAAGTCCGGATATAAATTTGATATATTTACTGCATATGTCTTCTAAAGAAATCCCAGTAGCCATTAAAAGAGAACCCGCTATTATTACAAGGCATAGTACAGAGCCAGAAAGCACTCCATCTAAAGAGAGACAAATCACTATTTCTACCATTCATTAAAAATCAAACATTTCAGGAAGGTAAAGCGAGCTATCCATTTGTGGCCTGGGAAAGGAAGGGAATTCTTGGTATAAGACAGCTACTACATAAACTAGACAACACGATATGCTTGTTCCAAGAACTAAAAGATAAACATGCACCATCTAATACACAATTTTTGGCGTATCTCCAAGCCAGACATTATACACTAGAAATACTAAACAACCTAACAACTGAAGAAAGGAATAAACCACGTGATGATGCTTTTCTATATGGCTAGTTTTGGGAAAACCTCAATATATACCAACTTTTGAGGAGGATACTGGATTTTGATAAGACCCCTGGTATAGGAGCTTGGCTAACAGACTGCTCGGATCAAAGTATGGAAAATATTATAAGACAATTTGATACATCGCTAAAAATTATCCCATCCACAATATACCAAGAAATGCACTACAGTATTTTACATGGGACCTATACTACTGAACACCTAAATTTAGATTCCAAGCACAATTGGCCCCGGACAGCAATTGTACAAAATGTGCAGCCCAGGGGGCGGATCTTTTGCATTGGTTGTGGAACTGGCCAGTGATCAAAAAACTCTGGTCACAGATTGGCAACTACTGCAAAGAATCTCCTAGACACAAATGTACACAGACTTAGAATATGCGATCTTAAATGTTATAAATGCAGATGTACTGTAGAAAGGGAAAGAGAGAACCAAACTGGAAAGAGCAAATTTAGACAAATTATAGCCATGGCAGCAAGGAAAACTATTTTGCAGCAATGGATCCACAATACCACCCCCCACCCCTCATGTCACAAACTATGGAAAGTGAAACTGTTTAGTTTATTCACACTAGATTGAGTAGAAGAAACGACTGAGAGAAAAGAAGGTAGGTGTTTTATTGCCATACAATCAGATGAGATAAAGTTAAAAATACAAGAACATTTTCAATATACAGCGTGGTTCGCGACACGCATGCTGGCCAGAACCCAATCAGTATTTAAACATTACACAGTCTAAACCGGAATATACGGTAGGTGACGAAGAGAGACCAGACAAGAACATTGACCGCCACCACGGCACAAGATGACGGTGTTATGAGCGAGGATGTTGTACAATCTTGGGTTACCCAACTGGAGCATTCTATTTAAGTTTATGTTAGAATTTGGTTGGCTATATACCATCAGTTTGTTTGAAAATAAATTTTTGTTTTGTTAGTAAAAATAATAATAAAAAAAAAAACGTATTGTTAATATGTATGCTTCATTATGTAAAATTGAAATGTATAATATGTACAAGTTTGCAGGTTCTCTATATAATTAAAAAAAAAAAAAAAAAACTCACTGTATGTCCTTAACGTACCTTAGCTCTTTAAACAGGTCAACGCTTTGATGAGTCATCAAATTATTCAGCAGCCATTCAAGGCACCTGTAATTGTACAAATGTGACAATGTAGAAACATTAAGATTGGAGGAGCAACAAGAAGAGCAGAGTCAAGGTCACAGGGCATAGCAACTATAAGGCTGCGGCTTGGGTGAAGCGAAGTGCGTGCTCTGACGCTCGGTGCGATCTTATTGGGGAGACATCCAAATTTGATTTTTCAGCGCGATGGCGGGTCACGTGACAAGGTATCAACCAATCACAGAACAGCAGTCAGAAAAACCAATCACAGTACAGATGAGGATGTGATGACCACGCCCCACTCAAGTCAGTTATATGCCCCCCCTCCAATCTGTGGCACGCCTCCCCCCCGGCACGTTCGCAACTGCAGCAGGACATCAAAGTGCTCCTGCTCAGGGAGTGGATGACGTTGCGGCACTCGAGCATGAGCACGGGTCACTCCACCCTGGCCGCAGTCCAAGTGAAAAAGTTGTATGACACTTCATTGTATAGTCCAGTACTTATATCAAAAATTAGAAGGAGAGGTGTGTTTGTCACCTATGCCTTCTAGCTAGAAGCTCATTTACAGAAGCACTCCTGGGACTATTAAAACATAACTTTTATTAAGTCTCACATAAGATAAAGTCTACATACATAAGAAATAAAGACTACAATATTCATTTAAAATGGAAGGCGGTTGGAGTAGTAGGGTGGGGGGTGAGGTATATAGCCCTATAGATATAATCCTTGAATATATAAATGGATGTACATTTGAAGCACCCCACAACCATAAACACAAATATGATAAAAGTATCTCAGTTCTGCCTAGGAGTGTGATGCTGAAATGTGCAATGTAACAAGGTGCAGTCACTAACACAGCATACCGATCAAACCAACCTATGATCGCTAAGGAGTGGAGTCCACATCATAAACCTATGCTATGGGATGCAGATGAAATTATAAGCAAACCCTGATGGAATCGCAATTATATAGTATATAACAGGTAGTATCAATCAATATAGGGTGGGAACTGACTCACTACAATTAGTGTGGAGGACTCAACACAATCATAGGTTGGTGGTATGTGAATTAAGCCTGTGTAGGACAGCAGATCTGCATAATGAGATAATACATCAATATACGATTGTATGTGTGTTAACATGTGACATAACAAGCAAAACACACAATGGGTGCTAGTGAGAAACTGCTACTGTGAATGCAATTAACTAGCATTGAGTGTACCCCAAACGGGTATGGCCCATAATATAGTAGGGACCACCTAATATGCAGAGAGTGATATAGCAATGCTAATAAATGAACCAAAGATGCATCTCCTTCCATGCAAAATAGTCCTCTGTTAATAAGTTATATTGTACTAAGACATCTACCCTTGAATAATAACACTGGATCAAGAATTGCAATGAATAATGTGCGTCTGGATTATAAGTGCACACGGCGGTGCCTGATAAACACTGCAAACAACACACAGCAAATGACAAGCACATAACTACGGAGCCTGAGGAAGCCCAAGAAAGGGTGAAACGCGTAGCTCAAAACCCCCCAGTGTTTTGAACCTTTGCAGCCACCGTCTGGAGTGGGACAAGGGAAGCGCAGCACTACATCCGGACGCGGAGGGAGTTTGCTGCAAAACCACGAGTCCTGCATTATATTCCCTATAGACTGGCTTTTTGAAGTGAAACTTCTTTAGTGGCACCTATTCTGATGGGGTAAAACGGGAGCGATGGGGGACAAATGTGAAACGGAAGTGACGTCACGGCTCCCCCATCCCTCCCCCCCACATGCCTGCTGTGACATGCGTCGCCGGCGGCCGCTCCTAACAGCCGCCGTTAACCCCACACGTCCGCTGCCATGGGTGTACAAATATGGCTGGCGCAGAGCTTCCGGTGCTGCGGGTGTGGGTGTAGTTAGATGGCGGAAGCCCCGCAAGTCCTCCGGCTGTTCAGCCTCTCTCCTCCCTAACTACGCTTCCCCTTCCATGTGTCCCGCTGACTGAGCGCCGCCGGGGCTGGAGGAGGAGAGCCGCCATTCCCCCCACACGTCCACACAGACATTGGAGGTTGAGGCGCATGCGCAGATTTGACCGCCGGGTCCCGCAGGCCAGGAAGCTATCTGCATCCGTTGATGCGAGGCAGCGCATGCGCAGAGTCGCCCACCCCTCGTAGCAGCGTCGGAGGCTGAAGCGGAAGCGGCGCCGAGAGTGGAGATGCAGCTGTCCCCATCCCTCCCCGATCCACGCGATTGAACTAGGACAGCACAGCACGGGGGGGGGGGGGGGTGCTCGCCTCTCACTGCTCCGGTGACGCGGGAAGCGGGGGTTTGAGTGCGCCGCTTCCAACGCAGCACTGCCAAGGGGGGGCTCTCAATCAGGGTATCTGCCCCTCACATACGCCGGGCCCGGTGCGGCCGCATCTCCCTGGGGGTGGGGGTGCAGGGGAGAAGAGACTCAGACAGAGCCGCCGCGGGTCCGCAGCTCTGCCTGCGTTTTGGGGGGGGGGGGGGGGGAGGAGAGTTTTAGACAGAGCCACCGCGGGTCCGCAGTTCTGCCTGGGGTGGGAGGAGTCAGGAGGGAGGGGGCAGGACACAGAAAGAGAGACACAGATACACTGACACACATACACACACTGACTGACACACACACACTGACTGACACACACACACTGACTGACACACACACTGACTGACACACGTACACACGCACACTGACTGACACATATACACGCACACTGACTGACACACATACACACGCACACTGACTGACACACATACACTCACTGACCGACACAGAGAGAGAGAGACATACACTGAAACACACAAACACACATTGACTGACACACACACATTGACTGACACACTCACTCACACACACTCACTCACTCACAGACTGACTGACACACATGCACACACTGACTGACACATGCACACACTGACCGACACACATGCACACACTGACCGACACACATGCACACACTGACCGACACACACACACAAACAAACACACATACATACTCTCTGACCGACACACATACATACTCACTGACTGACACATACACTGACTGACACGTGTGCCGAGCACGCACGTTATAAGTCAATTTCTGTGACAAAAGTCAAAGAAGTTTCACTTACTATGCGCGTGCACAGCACACACAGCTTTTTTTATCTGTAATAGCGCTGCTTGCTTGTTGAGTTAGTAGCACTTTTTTGTTTATTGTTTCAATAAATATTTTGGCTTTTACCTCTGGTTTAAGACTTTACTTACCCTTCTGGGGTGAGATTATCACCCTATTCTGCTTTGGACTACGATTTGGAGACTGCAGGAGGAGCAACAAAGATACCATTCTAAGTGTGTGCTCACACTTGGCCGTGTGAGTATTAGTACTCTGTTATAAACCTCCCATTCCATTATTATTTTTTGTTTTAAGTAGAGACCTTCTAACTCTATTGGAGAGGCTGAATCATTTCCTGGAGCCTAAAGAAGCCTCCCCAAAGAGTGCACTCACACCTGCCCGTGTGAGTGTTTATAGTGTATTTTAGCCCTGTTTTATTCCTTGGGACATTTTTTAACTGTTAATGTATTCTGCTCATTTGTTCATTCGTTTATCCCGAGGGTGACACCACATCAAAGAAGAAGGAGAAGAAGTTCGCAGACGAGAGTGAAGAAAAACTCCACAAGACAGAGAGGAGAAGACCTAAAGATACCTTGATGCGACAGCATTTGCACAAGGCCGTGTGAGTGTTAAGAGTTAATACACACTTTAAAACCCCATTGTCATTGCTTCAGGGCTTAACACACCTGAACCATATTTTGTTCCATTTCACCCTTCCACCTGTGCTCCCCCATCTCTCTCTTGTTTCCCTACATTACACGGACAGCATGTGAGGTGTCAATGCTGACGGCGAACAATTAACACGCCGCCTGTAGCGAATATGTAGCAACCTCAGCAGGGATACAAATTACCATCTTGCTTCACTACCAGACGCCTTCCAATCAACGTCACTACGCCGGACGCCCCACGCGTTTCCCTCCTGCACGGAGGTTCATCAGGGGCGAATGAGGTTCCGCGTCTGCCGCATACCTGTAACCTGCATCCTCCCTCTCAGCTCGGCGCTCTCCCTCGCTCCCTGCCTCTGTATCCATAACTGACGTCACACAGAATCCATGGCCCAATCACGCCCCGGGTAGAGGTCAGTGGGCGGGACTGTCCACAGCGAAGCGCACTGGACGTGCTGCTCACGCCGGAGCAGAGGAAGGGGGGGGGGGGGGGGGGGGGCCGGCAGCACAATTCCAGCTATAACGGGGTTGAGCTGTAGTTAAATATATTTTTTTAAAGTATCTTAAATGTAAGCCCAAAAACCTACTGGCAAACAGTAGTTCCAATCCCGACTAGCACAGCAGTTGTCATATCTTTCAACAAAAACTTGTTATATAAATTACACTTTGGGGTTGGGCAATGACAAAACAAAACAAAAAATAGATAACAAATGTATCGTGAAAAATATCTGATTAAAAAGTCTTAGCATGTTCTAGTAAATCTAAATAAAATATGTTATCGAAATTAATGTAAAACAATGTAGATTTACTAAAGCAAAGGGCCCTTCATTTCCACACCCTTTCAATGTCTGCACATGGGGAGGGGAGGTTAAAGCCCACCTTCATTGTGTGTGTAAAAGTATTAAAGCAAATTGGTACCAAGGAATAGGCTATCAGAGATCGTCTATGGGAGGAGCCTGTTAAAAATACATTTCTATTCACATGCTTAATTTAATTGTACAATTATTTTTATCATGCTGACACGTGAGATCCACCAGTGTGTGTGTGTGTGTGTGTGTGTGTGTGTGTGTGTGTGTGTACACACACACACACACACACACAGTGTACACACACACACGCTAAATAATTATGTGAATAAATGTTAAGATATGTAAATAAAAAACTTATTAACTGGGATGATATTATTAATTAATTAATCTAAATAAATAAACATATATTCTATAGTGCCAAATCGTGATATTGCAATAGATATTAATATAAAACATATGTAAATATATATATATATATATATATATATATATATATATATATATATATATATATATATATATATATATATATATATATATATAAATGTGAAGTCCAATTGATCAAACTTGATACAGTTCCAAAGAAGTCCAGAGAAGGAAACCCAGCACTGAGATCCTAGGAGTATAATGCAGCTTCAAAACAAGTTGTGTAGCCTCCCACTGATGAACCTAAAGATAAAAAACAAAAAAAAGCGCAAGCTCCGTAGCGCGTGACTGTATAAAAAATGGCAAATTTATTAAAACAATGATCCCAAGGAAATGCACTCACAGGATCCATTATATCACGATTTGGCACTATAGAATATGTTTATTTCTTTAGATTAATTAGAAATATCATTTATTGTTCTATCAGAAGATCCATTTTCTCTTAATACCTTCCACTCAATCTCCAAGCCATCAAGGCCTATTGTTTGGGCTCTGGGTGATAAATTGGTCCTGTTGTATCAGTCCCCGGATATTTGGTAGATGCCACAGTGTGCTATTGCCATGTTTATGAGATGGGCAAACCATGGTCTCCATGGCCAATATAGCACCACCAGTATCACCTCTGCTTGATCGGTCTTGATCTTCCTCATTATCTTTGAGATTAGAGGAATTGGAGGGAAAAGACATGCCAGTTTGAACTGCCACTTGAAACTGAGGGCATCTGTGTGCCTTGCACTGGGATGAAAGTGCCTTGCTCAATAATTTTCCACCTTTCTGTTTTGGTGCGTAGTCATCAGATCTATTTCTGGTTGCCCCCAACGTTTTACCAATTTGCAGAATACTTGGTTGTCTAATGACCATTCTCCCGGGTGAATTAGGATGCGACTGAGAAAATTTGCTGTAATATTTTCTGGCCCTGGTATATGTATGGCAGTTATCTATAACATAGACTTCTGCCCATTATAGCATCTCTGATGTTAGTTTCATCAGTTTTTTGCTCCTTGTTCCTCCTTGCTTATATATTTTACCACGGCCCTGTTGTCGGAATTTATTTGTATATTTCCATCCTTTACCCGGCTTTGTAATGCTTCTAGTGCTTTCTGCACTGCATTGAGTTCCAGCATGTTTGATGGTAACTGCTGTTCTTTGGTTGTACCAGTAGGACTCCGATCTGGGCTCCCCAACCTGCGCTGCTTATGTCTGTAGTGATAGTTACCCATTGTACCTGGTGTAACATATGTCCTTTTAATAGGTTTTGGGCATTTTCCCACAATCTTGGTTCTTTCTTTGTGTGTGGCTATATGTATATTTCTCGTTTTACATCCTTGGGATCTCAGTTCCACTGCTGTAAAAAAAAATTGTTGTAATGGTATCATGTGTAGACCTGCCCATTTTACTACATTTAGCGTTGATGTAAATTTTCCCAGGAGTCCCAAACAGTCTGCTACTGAAGAGATGTTCGCTGTTCTGAGCGTTCTTGTCTGGAATCCATTGTCTTGGACCCTTGAGTAGGGTAATTGCACCTCTCCTTCTGCAGCGTCAAATTCTACTCCCAAGAATTTTAAAAGACTCTGTTGGTACTAGTTTGCTTTTATCTATGTTTACGATCCAGCTAGGATGTTCTAGAAAGGACACCACTATGTTTCTGTCTTGTAGGAGTTTTTCTTGTTTTTGTGAGTTTAATCAGAATATCGTCTAGATATGGATACATTTCTACGCCCCTTTTTCTTAATTCTGCTATCAATGGAGCTAATACCTTTGTAAATGTCCTGGGTGATGTTGCTAGTCCAAATGGCAGCACCGTATATTGGTGGTGTTCCTGATTTATTGCAAATCTGAGGAATTTTTTATATGTCTCTTTGCTATAGGGATGTGTGAAATCATTTTGAATGTTCTTACCTGTAAATAGGTATTTACAGTTCCTAGATCCAATATTGCTCTGCAAACCTCTGATGCTTTTTCCACCAAATAGATCTTGGAATAGATCCCTTTTCTCCTCTGTCTTTGAGGAACCTTTGTTATTATGTTGGCCTGTAATAACTCTTTCAGGATAAAACTCATTTGTTTTTATTTTCTGTTTTGTCTGCTTATATTTTGTCTTTAAGAATATATCACTTCTTGTTATATTCTTTAACTCCAGGTGGTACCCGAAATAAAGGATCTGCATTACCCACCTGTCTTTTATTGATCAAGTCCATGCTGCTTCGAATTCTGCTCAGGTCTTACCCCAACTGCAAGACCCCTTGACCTGCATGAGAATTTCCCTCTGGGAAATGACGCTCTCTCTCTGGCGCCACAAAAAAAGCTTATTTTGTCCGCCTCTCCATGACATCTGTCTTGAGAACGGTCTTCCAGGACAATATGTTCTTGCTTCCCTATACTGTGTTCTTTCCCTCTTTTGGAATGTAGGGACGTATCTTCTATTTCTACTCTTGTGGTCAAAATGTGCTGTTACATCCTGACGCTTTGGTTATAATTGCATCTAATTTATTCCCAAATAGAATTAAAGGGCAAATTACATAAACTGTTTTTGGATGCTGTGTCTGCCATCGAGTGTCTGAGCCATGGCGCTCTTCTTGCCGTTACTGTAAAGGCCATTGATTTGGCTGCCAGTCTTACCGCATCCAGCCACACTTCAGCTACATAGTCGGCTGCCCATTTGATTTCTGACAATGCTTTTAGAAGTTCTCAACTCCTTTTTACAATGCTTCTTCTATATTAGCAATCCATTTCCGCATTGCTCTTGATACCGATGTTGTTGATATTGCCGGCTTGTATGCTGTACCTGCTGTCACATATGCTTTCTTAAAAACACTATCCTTCTTCCTATACATTACATCTTTGAGTGATGCTGCATCTTCGACTGGTATGGTTGTTTTTCTTTAAAATCTGGAAATTGCTGCATCAATTTTAGGACCGACTTCCCTGTATTTTACCACCTCTTGTTCAAAAGGATACATACTGTTCAACTTTCTGGGAATATTTAGTTTTCTATCCAGCTGTGACAATTCCATTTGTATCATATCTTTGAATACTTGATGAAATGGAAAACATCTGGTTTTCTTCTGCTTTGTCCCAAATAATTTATCTGATTTCTGAGTAACTTCTTCTGTATCCTCTAATTCCAATGTTTCTCTCATTGCCTTTATAAGAGGAACCACCATTTCTAAATTAAACTGTGATTCTTCAGCCTGCATTTCTTGCTCTGACAAATCACACTCCCCTTCCAACACTTGGTGATATATAATCTCTGATTCGTCTGATGAGGAGTCTCTCACTATATCCAGGCTGGTCTATATCCAGGCTGGTCTGAGACCTTGCTCTCTTTTGCGCTGGTTTCACTGTTTGTTGCACCGCAGACTCCACAATCTGCTTTACTGTATCTTTCATCCATGATAGGAACGTATTCATTTGTTCATTTGACTCTCCTGCTGCTGCTTTAAGGCAGTCTGCACAAAGCTTCTTGGCTTCCAACGCTGGTTTTTCACATGATGCAAGGATTCTACCGCCCCCTTAGAAGTTCCTTCTTCCGGTTGTATAACCATAGCACTAAGGTGAAAAAATATATCTTTCAGTTCCATGATATTAACTCTTTTTTATTCTCTACGAAACTAAGCTAAGGACTAGCTTAGTTTTTGCAAGCGACCATTTATTTCCTTCAGCTTCCATTCTGGCTTCCAAACTTCTTTCAGATGATTTCTCCTGTCTGGTGAGCGTTCCATGCAGCGGCTGCTTCCAAGATACCTTCACACAGCTGTGTGTGCCGTCGCTCTGACGTAAGTGTCAATCGTTCCAATCAGAGTGCTTGGCTCTCGTGCACACATGCATGTTCGAACGTATGCGTGCTATGCACTTACATGGGACACCTTGCCGGTCTGTCTCCCCCACTGCGTTGTGTTCTCAGACGCCTCTGCGGTAAATATTATCGGCGCTCTGATCTGCTCTACATCCCTGCTGTCTGCCTGCTGCGTTCAAAGACGCATCCGCGGTTCTGCCCGGTCGCACGGGCCTCCATCTTGCTACCACCCACGGTACGATGAACGGAGCTTAAAAGGGAAGAGAGGCTGAGAAACCCCTGGCTTGATTGCAATAATTACAGTCCAGCGAGTCCTCATAAAAAATAAATTCGACTCCTAGCTGTAGGACAGGACAAACTACCTGCAGGTAGTGTTGGGGCCTTTTATGGCCTACCTGCAAGAAATCAATTTCCTGTCCTACTCAGCTGGGGATAGTTAACTCTACGGTGACCACTGCCATGGTGAACAGGAAAAATAACATTTAGGAAAGAATCTCTGCTCCAAACAGCTTACAATCTAATTGGTTAGTAGGAAGAACGTACAGAGACAGGAGGACATTCTAGCAAGTGTGTCTGGAAGGGGGCAAGTTTTATGTATGAGGTGTAAATCAGCAGACATGGAGCTACTCATATGCTTCCTTAAGCAGGTGTTTTAAGGTGGGTCTTAAAGGTGGATAGAGGGGGTACTAGTGGGATATTGATGGAAGGGGCATTCCAGAGGTGAGGGGCAGTCAATGAGAAAGGTTAAAGGCGGGAGATGGCTTTAGATACAAAAAGGGTAGAGAGAAGACATCCTTGAACAGAAAGCAAGAGTCGGGATGGTGTATAGCGATAAATATAAAAATCTGGTTGATAACATCACTAAAACTTTGGAAGTATATGATATCCTTTCCTAATTTAAGCACCAGTTACACATTAGGAATACTTGATAAGCTTTAAGAATTGTATTATATTTTGCAAGACATTTATACCGGTTTGCAGTTAGGCCTTGGGGCTTACATTTCAAATACTTACATCTGGAAGGCATTATTAAAAAAACAGAGGGTTATATAGCTGGGTGCTTTTCCTTTATTGCAACTCCAATATATATTGCCAATCCAATATATATTGCCAAGTACAATTGTATCTTTAGTACTAAAACATTAAATGTCAAGGCAATGTAGACGTCAGCGTACATTACTTACTTTTTTTTCACAGAGTCTAATCCATAAACGCCCGCGGCAGTGGAGTAGCTGCAAACGGTTTGCACGCTGATAGTCTCTTTCATTGTTTCCCCACACTGCTGAATTAAACCATCCTAAAATAAATCAGATATAAGGTGACTGTATGGGTAAAAGTGTGTGCTTTTAATAAAGGTCAAGACCTTCATTACCCCTACCTGTCAATAATACATTTGTATTATGAGATATATATATATATATATATATACAGGCAGTCCTCGGTTATCCGACACAATGTGTTACTCAAAATGGCGTTGGATAGCGAAACGTTGTAAAGCGAAACACGTTTTCCCATAGGAACACTGTTTAAATGAAAGGTTCCGTTCCTGAAGGCATTTTTAACACTAAAATACACCAAATATTTTATGCAGGCAACAAGATATTCAGCACACACATAAATTATATAGTGTATATACTGTATTATATATATATAATATAACATAATACATAATATATTATATAGTATAATATAATATAAAGTATAATATTATATATATACGCTCTTACGACGCTTTGCAACGTTGTTTATGTGAATGTGTACATATATACACACATACACAACGTTGCAAAGCGTTGTAAGAGCGTTGGATAAGCCGTTTTGGCGTTGTAAAAATGAACATAGGTATACATTGCATAGCGTTGGATAAGCCATTCGTTGTAAAACGAGGACTGCCTGTATATATATATATATACATATATATACATATATATATACATATATACATATATACATATACATACATACATACATACATATACATATACATACATACATACATACACATATATATATAGCTCAACCCTGTTATAGCGCGATCCGCTACAATGCGGATTCGCTTATAACGCGGTCTGAGCGTGGCTCCCGATTTAAAAACATCTGAAAGCAGGGATGAAGCAGGGAGAGGAGAAAGCTGCAGTGAAGAGAGAGCTGCAGATGCCAGGTAAGTCCTCACGGAACCCCTCTTCCTGATCGCGGCGGCCATTTCGCGCTCCCGGTTATAACGCGATCCCGGTTATAATGCGGTCTCATTATGTGGACCCTGAGCACCGCATTATAACGGGGTTCAGCTGTATCTGTCTAGAGTATAGACATATGTCTTAGCCTGATTCCAGCACTTCAGGGAAAAGGGGTTAATTTTTGTTTTCAAGAGGAATGTTACAAAAGTTGTCTGTGACCGCTCCCTGTAACTAAAGTTATGAAGCATTTCAACCCACCAATCAGGGACTGGGGCATATTGACAGCACCTGGCCTTGAATGTTTCAATGTTGTGCCATAAGGTGGGAGTGAGACACCTTGTGAGCTCCAGCTCTGGTTATGAGTTCCAGTTGCAGATTCAGAACTCCAGTGCCGGTCTCAGGTCTGAAAACTAGTCCCTGTAGGCACTGTGAAGGACAGGGGAAATCTCTGCAAGGTATCCCCAGTTTTCCCCGGTTGGGTATGTGTTATCTTTATTTGTATAGTTGTGGATAATTTTTTTCCAATAAATTAATTTTATAAACTCTTGTGTTTCTGTCTGGCGAATTGATCTCTGGTGCGATAGTGCTGGTCTCCCGTGACGTTTGGACTATTTGTACTAAATGAACATTTGGCAGAGTAGTTAAAACACACCTGCCTTTAAACTTTTTTTCCTCATTCATACCGGAACCCAGGGTGCCCTTGAGATCATCGGTGTCCAAGGACATTCCTCCTGGTTCCGAAAATATTTGTTGTGTTTTTGTGCCGGTTTTGAACACAATTGAAACACTACAAATATAGCAGCAGACTACAATCATGGCTACCAGGGATCCTAGGATATCAGGATACCACCGATGAGATTAGGTAAATTCAATTTGGGAAAGATAAAAAATAAAAGAAAAATGTATTTATTGTTAGGTAGGATTGCTGCTTTAAAGTTAAAGTCCTTGCTGCACGAGCCTCGAATGAAGCGAAGATATGATAGAATCAGCTTTCATATACCAATTTAGAAATATTGAAACAGTAGTCCCCCACATTTGTTTCTCCTTAATCTGTACAGCACTATGCTCAGTTCCTAGGGCCATTCAGTTCCTGAGGAATGTACCTTTACATGTGGCGCTATTCTTACTCCCTTTTGAGAAATCAAAATAAAAACACGTCATCCTCAGTCCCACGGGCCAATATTAGGGCAGGACATCACAGCCTCCTATTGGATGACAAAGCTGGCCATCATTAATTTCTATTTTACATTTGAATTACATTATAAAGTTAATTTGCCAAATCGTAGGTGCTGGTAGGCTTCGGATTAGCTCCTGGTTCTGATTCTGAACCATACCAAACACCCAAAAAGTGAGGACGTAAGGGAAGGTTGCTCCTTTATGAGATACAAAGATTATTACTTATTTTGAAGGTGCCAATGTACACACAATGCTACAATGTAAATCTAAAGGTGAAACACAAGAAATACACGCTCAGGCTTTCCTATTGATTCAACTGGAAAGATCCCCTTGCAGCTGTGTACTGTATGTTGGAGCAATTCCCCAAACACTCCGAAAATTGAGGTCCCCCAAAGGGTATCTCAAAAAGAAAAAAAAAAAAAAAAAAAAAAAAGAACATGCACAAAGCGCACCAGGGATCAGTATTAAAAAGTAACAATTTAATATCTGGTCAAATGACTGCACATATGATAACCAATATATAGCAAAACGACCTATAGCACACAGGAGAGAAAAAAAACAAAACATAGTGTAATCTGTAAACACTAATTGCATATTCCTGCTATAAAGAAATGCACTTACAGGATATCGAATCAATTCGTGCAAAAAGCAGATGGTATCAGCCGAGTATACTCTTCAGATAATCCACAATTCCAATTCCTTGTAGACTGTTGAGCTGTATTATGCTCTCAATTGGATATGATAAAAAGTATAAGGAAAAGAAAGAAAGAAAGAAGGAAAGAAAGAAAGAGAGACAGCGCTCTCAAGTACAAACAATTTGTTAAGCTAAAACAGCAAGGATATATCCGTGATAGTGGAGCCCCACTCCAGCTCTCTCCGGCATGAAACACACACACCATTTCCTGAATGTACGCCCTGCGTCCTTGTAAGCGCCGCCACAGCCGCCGCTGGATCCCGCCCGGCTGACGCGTCACACGGCAAAGCCACTCACCCGCGGCACTGTCAAGCCGGTGCGCGCACGCTCTAAGGTTTGCCGTCGGCATTTCCCACAGGGAGGAATCTCGGCCACGCGCCCGTGTGACGTCAGCGCTCCGCGCCGCGCATCGCATACGCGCGCGGGTCGCCCGGCACCCAATCAAGGGAGAACCCAGGAATGCCTCACCTGAATGCTGTTTCAGCCACTTACCTTCCTGGTGCCATTGGAGGATCAGATCACACCCCTGCAAGGTAATTGGATCCTTCTCCCTATATCTACCTACTCCTGTCTGTTCTCCCCTGCTGAGCATAAACTCCTGTTTATGCATCGTGCTCACTGCTGCTGTTTCATTGTGCCTTGTACCCTGCTTTCCTTGACCTGTCTGTTCTCTCCTGTCCTGAACTTTGGCTGTTCTACGGATTCCCACACTCTCCAACACTTGACCCCGGCTTCGTCCCTTGACCATTCTACCATCCTCCACTCTCCAACACTGAACCACGGCAAGTACCCTGATCTCTCCAACCCTACTACGCTATACGACTTGAACTACGCATTCCGGACTGGACTGCGTGGTTGGGGGTTGGTGTCTTTCCATCCCCACCTCAGCCCCGCGGTCTTTAGTCCTGTTTGTGGTGAGCGCAGCGTGACAGTCCTTTCCTCACGGTGTCACAGTCCTCAGATAGTCCGTGTGATGTTTGGGAGATCCACAGCTGTTAGGAGAGGCGACCCGCGTCTCTCTCTGCCGGTGTCTCCACACACACCGACGCTTCTGATCACGTGATGCTTCTCCTCATGTCTCGCGAGATTTCCTCAAAGGATAGCAGGGGAGTTTTCAGATGTGGCCACTCAGTCTCTCACGGCTTCACCTTACTCTCCACACGTGCCCCTGACGAAACCTACGGCAAAACTAGTAGGGTGATCAGAAGAGTCAGTGTGTGTGGAGACACCGGCAGAGAGAGATCTGTGGATCTCCCAAACATCACACGGACTATCTGAGGACTGTGACACCGTGAGGAAAGGACGCAGGGCGTCCGTTCAGGAAACGGTGTGAGTGTTTCCTGCAGGAGAGAGCTAGAGTGGGGCTCCACTATCACGGATATATCCTTGCTGTTTTAGCTTAATAAATTGTTTGCACTTGAGAGCGCTGTCTCTCTTTCTTTCTTTTCCTTATCCTTTTTATCATATCCAATTGAGAGCATAATACAGCTCAACAGTCTACAAGGAATTGGAATTGTGGATTATCTGAAGAGTATACTCGGCTGATACCATCTGCTTTTTGCACGAATTGATTCGATATCCTGTAAGTGCATTTCTTTATAGCAGGAATATGCAATTAGTGTTTACAGATTACACTATGTTTTGTTTTTTTCTCTCCTGTGCGCTATAGGTCGTTTTGCTATCTACTGTGACTTTATCTCTCTGGGTGAGAGTCTGGGCCAGCTGCAGGGAGAGTATTAGACATTATCTGTTCAGACGGTAATATATGTGCATCCTTCTATTTGATTAGTTTATATTGTATAGCGCATTTCTGTTTTTTCTGTATTGATAACCAATATATAACTGAATAACACAATTACAAGAATGAAATAAAAGATAATACACAACAATTACAAAAAAAGCCAGATCCCTCCCCCATGAGGATAATGGACAGACACTAGCTTCTATGAAGCCTACACCACAAATCAAATTCATCTGAAAAACATTCACAAAGTGTTAATCCACAGCAACGATGATTATAAGAGCCGCAATGAGGGGGACAGAAACTAACCACAAGCTGCAGAGCGGGTAGCCGTGGCTGGCGCTGATAATGCGTCCGGACTGCACCTGCACTCAGCAGAACACTCCTCCACTCGCGCTTCCTGGTTCCTTGGTCCCAGCCAATGGGTGAGCTCGTTGAGCAGCCTCTCGTGACCTAACTCCTTTAGTCTGGTAGACTGCTGATCCACTTTCAGCTCCACTCAGGGAAGCCTGTCTGTTACCCGGTCAGTCAGGTCCCTTGAGTTGTACTCCTGAGGGCTGGTAATCAGGTTGCAGCAGCTCTCAGACAGGGCTGTTCACTCCAGGGTCTCTCTAGCTCTGCTCTATTCTCATGTAGAGCAGGAGGAGAGTTCTGACGAGTGCTGGTGCAGTCCGGATGCATTATCAGCGCCAGTCACGGCTACTCGCTCTGCCGCTTGTGGTTAGTATCTGTCCCCCTCATTGTGGCATTTGTAATCATCTTTGCTGTGGCTGAACACTTTATGTGAATGTTTTTCAGACGAATTTGATTTGTGGTGTAGGCTTCATAGAAGCTAGCTCAGGCCTGCACAACTCCAGTGCTCGAGGGCCGCAAACAGGCCAGATTTTCAGGATATCCCTACTTCAGCACAGCTGGCTCAATTAGTGGCTCAGTATGACTGAGCCACTAATTGAGCCAGCTGTGCTGAAGTAGGGATATCCTGAAAACCTGGCCTGTTTGCGGTCCTTGAGGACTGGAGTTGTGCAGGCCTGAGCTAGTGTCAGTCAATTATCCTCGTGGGGAGGGATCTGGCATTTTATGTAATTGTTGTGCATTATCTTTTTATTTCATTCTTGTAATTGTGTTATGTAGTTATATATTGGTTATCATATGTGCGGTCATTTGACCAGATATTAAATTGTTACTTTTTAATACTGATCCCTGGTGTGCTGTGTGTGCATTTTCTTCTTAATGTAAATGTAAAGACAATTCCAAAAATTTGACGGATTTAACCTACATTGGTAGAGAGCTTAAAGAGCGAGGCTTTAAAATGTATACAGGCATACCCCGCATTAACATACGCAATGGGACCGGAGCATGTATGTAAAGCGAAAATGTACTTAAAGTGAAGCACTCCCTTTTCCCACTTATTGATGCATGTACTGTGCTACAATCGTCCTATACGTGCATAACTGATGTAAATAACCCATTTGTAACAGGCTCTATAGTCTCCCCGCTTGCGCACAGCTTCGGTACAGGTAGGGAGCCGGTATTGCTGTTCAGGATGTGATGACAGGCGCATGCGTGAGCTGCCGTTTGCCTATTGTGCGATATGTACTTACTCGCGAGTGTACTTAAAGTGAGTGTACTTAAAGCGGGGTATGCCTGTACACTCTCCTTATACACTTACTACAAGCGTTAAAGGCGAGATAACCCACGAAGGGTCTTTAGGGACCAGGACCAAAAATAAAATTGAACGCAATAATTCTCATCTCAAAGAAAAACACTTCATTGAAGTCTAATGCCAAGAACCAAAAAAATCTAACATTTCGTCTTTGGAAAATGTGCAGATTAGGTGGGCAAAGTGGTTCTAATCTGCTAACAACTCCCATATTTCTATAACTGAAGAAGGGTAGAATGAGGCTGCAAATGAGTGATACATTGATGGGCTTATTAGTAAGTAAGCCCAAGACTGGGTTGCACCAGTGTGTACCCATTTATCCCCCACCATAATTTTCACAACTGCTTCTACCAACCTAGGGAGTTGAAATGGAAAACAGAAAAGAATGGTGGGTTTGAAATTATAGAAGCAGAACCAAGAGGGCCTTGTGAAGAATCTTGTCAGAGCACTACACTGAATCTCCACGTAGGCCTCGATTATACTAAGAGCTGCAGTGCTATCCTGTGACGTCACCCTGCGCTGCCGCCAGGTGGCATCTCAATCAAGGAGCCTCGGCTGTGAGGGATACAGGAGAGGAGGCGAGGCGAGGCCGTGAGCGTTTCGCCCTCATTGGCTGAACAGCTCACGTGATGCGATCGTCACCTGCCAATAACAAATTCCTCTGCCTCCTTACCAGTCGTCCGCCCTGCAGCTCCAGGTGGTGGCGCTGACACCGCTCCAGGTATGTTAACTTTAATTGGATCTCTGCATTTTGTTTTTGAGCCGTGCAACGACGCCGTTTTTCGGTATAATCACGGCCTAATAGTGCCTGTGCTGCAAGCATCTGCAGCCAGAAGTATCTGCCTGACCAACAAATTTAAATCCAGCAATTTATTAGTTTTCTTTGTAATTAATTAACCAAGACTACATGTAATCCCAAAGCAGCATGGACTCTCCAGGATCCCGAAATACTTACCAGCTGCAGCATGCAGGCTGCTGCTAGAATAGCAATAACTCGGCTGGGTTTTATTAAGACATCATCTCTATACAGCGAGCCAAATGCAACCTGCAAAGCTAAAAGAACATATAAAGAGTTTAAGACAATAGCTTTTAAGTAAGAGAGAAGGTAAGGGCAGCATTTGTTTTGAAGGCTGCAATAACTCATGCTGCTCCATTAATAATGCCTTTCCTATTGTGATTTGTACAGCAACAAACAAAGTCTCAATTATATGATATAACATGCATTTTCTTTTCTTTGCATATTCAGAGAATACATTTTTCAGAAATAAATTACTGCCTTCTCAGATGTAAATGAAAAGGGCAGATCTAGCAGAGCAGAGAGAAAAAAAAATAAACAAATTAGTGGCACTAGTGCCATCTATTGTCTACACAAGAGAATCCTTACAGAGGACCAGCCATAGGGGTGGTGGTAGTGTTGTATGTATTTATTTATTTTAAGCTGTGTATGTATTTGGGGGGTGGGGGGCGGGGGGTAGTGTGGCATGTAATGGGGGGGGGTAGTGTGGCTATATTTGGGGGGTAGTGTGGCTATATTTGGGGGGTAGTGTGGCTATATTTGGGGGGTGGTGTGGATATATTTGAGGGGATAGTGTGGATATATGTGGGGGGGTAGTGTGGATATATTTGGGGGGATTGTATGGATATATTTGGGGGGTAGTTCTGCAGTATTTGGGGGGTAGTGTGGATATATTTGGGGGGTAGTGTGGATATATTTGGGGGGATAGTGTGGATATATTTGGGGGGGTAGTGCTGCATGTATTTGGGGGGTAGTGTTGCATGTATTTGGGGGGGTAATGCTGCATGTATTTGAGGGGGTAGTGTTGTATGTACTTTGTTGGGGAGGATTACAGTGTGGGTATTGTGGGGGGGGAGGGGCAGGCGAAATTGTATGGGGGGGTGTGTGTGTGGCCGGGGGTCGGGAGGAGGAGGTAATGAGTGTGAGGGGGAGGGGATTGAGGGAGTGGGATAGAGAGATAGGGGTAATTGAGTGACAGTGGGGGGAGGGGTGGAGTAAGAGGGAGTGTAAGAGGGATGAGCGGGGAGGAGAAGATGGAGAGAAGGGTAAGAGAGAGACAGATAGACTAGAGGAGGGGGCTCGCGAGGTGTGAAGGGGGGTCTCCCAAGACTGTCAACAGGGGGGGGAGGGGGGGCGAGGGGGGATTATAAAAATCAGACACTCAATAACTACTTTGCAACTGGCAAATTATTCAGACTGTAAGCCTCTAATACAGGGGTGCGCAAAGTTTTGGTGCTGCGCCTCCCTGCTCTCCGCCAGTTCTCGCGCCCCCCTTACCTTTGTGTCGGCATCAAATGACGCCACGTCGCCCGAGGCCAGCTGAATCAAGGTAAGTGACTTACAGAGGCAGTCCCCCGCCATTTAATTTAAATGCTTTGGGGAAGAGCGCAGGGCTTCTGTAACCGCCGCGCCCCCCTTCCCCCCCAAAAAAATAATCTTGCAGCCCCCAGTTTGCGCTCCTGCTCTAATACATGGAACGATGCAATTTTAACAGGACGACAACAGCAGATTAAACTACTTAACCATTTCAAATGAATATCCCAACTACCAGCTATTTCATTTCATCACTTCAATACAGTGGATGTTTTATATACATAAATCACTTACCTTCCACGTCAATATTGTGGTCAGGAATCTCCAGCTCTATAACATTCATACTGGACTCTTTCCAGGAGCCGCTGAACATACTGGAGAAGTAGCCAGACTGCAGACAGAAAGCACAACTTCATGTTAAAATAAAACAGTATCTGGGGCTGCGTGGGTAGGTTTTTCAAAAGTAAAGCGAACCATATCAGTGACAAATGTAAGTATGTTTGTATGCAAGTATATCTTTATTTATATAGCGCCATTCATGTATATAGCACTTCACAGCAGTAATACACGTGATAATCAATCAAATAAAGTTGTAATCCCAATTACACCGGATCCCCCACACATTTTTGTAAAGTGGACAATACTCAGAAACATGCATTACCAGTACTTTAGCTTTCGGCTCATACTGTATTTACCAAGCAGTCTTCCACTGCCGTAAAATGCCTTATGGCAAAAGACTGCTAACTAAATATAGCACTCAATCTTATTTTTTATTACATGATAGTTTGTCCTTAAGAGTGGACCAGAACTAGCTCTGTTCATCAATCTATCTATCTATATATCTATATATCTATATACATATACTTGCAGAATATCTTTCAAAATCACAATATAGAGATATAAAGGATCAGCGTTCCATAGTGATAGAAAAAGCCATGCACTGCAGGGGAGAGGTGTTTTCAGAACATTTTGAAGGTCTTCTCGACCGCCTATATGTTCCAATACTGGTTCCCAAAAGTAACTAGCGACCAATGGATAATTTTAGGAACCCTGTTTCATCAAATAAATATAACATGGACACTTAGGATTGACTTAAACTACTAGCCTGAACAATTAAAATGAGAGGGTTGCACCTAATCAGAAAAATCTGTTTCTCAGTTCTGCCAGTAGAGGTCCTCGTGGCTCTATTGCACACTGATCTGAAGCAGTTCAGATTTTATTACAATTTGGTCAACATACAGTAAAGCAAATAAAAAATAAACTAAGATATTTTCCTATGGGATCTACATTTAAATTCAGTTCCACAAGAAAAAATAAACCAATTTCAAAAGGTATTTGAGAGAATTGAACAGACCCTTCCAAGTCAGTTAATAGAATGCTAGAAAATCCATCTAGATCAGGGCTGCACAACATACGGCCCTGGCCTCTCTGTGCGGCCCGCTATGACTCCGGCCGGGCGCCAGTTACTTAAATAAATAAATAATAATAATAATAAAAAAAGTTTTTAAAAAAATGGCAGCAATTCATAATGATATGGGACGGAGATGAATCGTCGTTGAATTCTTTTGTTAACACATTAAATAATAATGATTTAAATATCAGATTTGTCCATGAACAGAATATTAATTGTATTAGTTTCCTAGATCTCCTCCTCTACATCGATCATGACATGACAATTCAATCACAAATATTCCGCAAACCAAATTCCAGGAATACATTGCTCTCTGCCAAGAGCTGTCACCCACGGTCATTGGTTAAAAGCATTCCCAAAGCGCAATTTTTGAGATTGCGCAGATTGTGCACAAATGATGAGAGTTTTATTGTACAATCGAAGGAACTGACAAATAGATTTCTGGAAAGAGGATATACCCAGATAGATATCCAAGAAGCGTTTGAGTCAGCTGAGTCCATGGATAGACCAGTACTCTCAAGAAAGCAAAAGAGACCAAAAAGTAAACCACCTTTAGCATATGGTGAGGAATGTCCATTGTTTATTTCCACATATAGTCGCCAAGCACGGAATATACGTGACATAATTATGAAACATTGGGCTACTTTATCTTTAGATAAAGATC